>NC_081790.1:24302994-24436994 GCF_963082965.1 Carassius carassius | reverse complement strand
AAGAAAGTTAATAATAATAATAATAGACATGGTGTGGAAATTGACTTTCAAAATAAAATATGCCCTAAAATAAAAGTGTGTGCCAGCCAGTCCCTGTCTGTATTTGCACACACACAATGCTATTAATGCCACTGTGAGTATTTTCCAGTTATTTAATTATTTATTGCACAATTAATGAAGAACATAAGGATTTATAACATTTAGTTTAGGAAAAGTACATACAGTTTCCTTGTATATATCTATGCAGCTCCAGAGTGCCTCTTATGGTCTTGCCTCAGCCCTCTTTATCTGGTCACTTGAGACCGTCGTAAGGGTTCTTCCATCAGGCTGGCTAAAGTGGGGATTAAGTAGGGCATTTCTCTCTGTCAATATATAATCATTGAGCTCAGCTGGGATGACATAGATCTGTTTCCTCTTTGAGTGAGTGATTGTGCTAGTCTATCAAAGGCTGTGTTGCGCCAAACCACTGATTTATGCCCCCACTTCTGTCACTGTTGTTGTTCTTTTCTCTGCGTGTTGATGTCGAGGGAGTTTCAGTGGAACAGAGGCATGCTGTCTCGTTTAATAATCAGTGACAATAAACTGCAATTGAATAAGCTCACTGAATTCCCAAGCTGGGATGGTGGGGGGGTGACACATCGGGGTGCTTGGATATGACCCAGTTTATATCTGAACGAACATGACAGAAAACACCATAAATGTCTGATGTTAAAGCAGACACACTGATTGTGTGAACAAAACTTGATGTTAACAAGTACAAGTATAGTTCCAAACCTGAATTACTTTATTTTGAAAGATATTTCATCGGGTTTCAAAATGTTGACTTTCTATCGGTTTGGAGTGACATGAGGTGAAATGACTACAATGCTAAATAAATGACTTTTAAAAGGGAAGAAAAAAAAACACTTCCGTTTGTAGTCGATAGCTGTCGACAGTTTTTGTATTTGATCCTAGAAATCTTAAACAAGCAAATGCAACCAAAAGAGTATGAGCGAGAAAAGGAAATATGCTCATGAACCAACTAGGTTCCTTTGAAATAATTGAGTCAGCGGCTAATGGGTTAATTTAATTCCACTAGGCAGCACACTCTGTCTTGTTGCTAACAATTAGCCGGGAATGGAGTTGTTAATTTTTAATGATGAGCAAGGTAAAAGGAGAATACAGAGGAAAAACCTTCTGCACTTAACAGAGCTAACGCCAGTGGCATTTGCTGTGTGCTTTATGCACACAAAATATTACAACTATTATCTATCTATCTATCTATCTATCTATCTATCTATCTATCTATCTATCTATCTATCTATCTATCTATCTATCTATCTATCTATCTATCTATCTATCTATCTATCACTTGCTGCATATGTTTATGGTCTCTATCTCTGTTGTATCTGTCTTTCTCACAAACTCAATATTGTTGATTTGTATAACATCCACAATGATGCTCAAGTCCCTTCACTCACTCGCACATTAAAATGCTGTTATTGTAGATACTGAATCAGCACTTCAGAGACCATTATGAAGGAAGGCATTGACAGAAGCAGAGGGGCAGACAGGAACATAGGGTCTCTAGTTTCTCCGTCCTCACTGTTTATTTCACCACCTGTGTATTTTCCCTTCTAATGTTTATTTTCTTGTGTAACACATTAAAAGATCAGATACCTGAAAAGATGAGGAAGAACGTACAGCAATTATAGTAACATTAGAGTAATCAAACACATGGCACATGCAGCACAACGGTCTATATTTGTAGAAGGATTATAATGCAAATATAATGCAAATTCAAATGTGTGTGTGTGTGTGTGTGATGTGGGAGATATGATAATCTTTAAAATAAGGACATGAAATCATTAAGAAAACTTGGAAATGTCATGTAATTTCCTTTAATTCTTTTTGAAAGCTAGTTTTTAACAAGTTTCTTTGCTTCATCAAAATGCCTTTTCAGTCTCAGCCAACTGCATTCAGAAAAAAAAAAACTTTTTTTTTTTTGCAATTGCTAACTTAGACAAATTTAGGAATAATTTTGTACTGTGATGTAAAGCATGGACACTGTAACATACTCCAGTGAATTCTAAACTGTTGTCATTGTTGTTTTGAAGACATTTACATGATTAATCATTGTATATAATGCAACCTGTTTTTTAAGTTATTGTTTTATCAGTAACAAAGTGTTTGTTGGGTGACATGGGTAAGAAAAACTGTGTTGAGTTTTGAAAAAGTACAAATGTAATGTGTCAGAGTGAATGTAAAAACTGTAATTTTCATGATGATAAACCCATAGGCTTAAATATGAAATATAATTTCCACCTCTAAGTTAAAAAAAATTAAAGTGTGACTATTTCATGTAATAACATTTTTTTTTTTTTTTTTCATAATCTAATTTTATGTTTCACAAGGTATATATAACAATGGCTAAGTAATCATTCATGGTGATCTGGTCTTTAAGCAAGCTGTTTCGTTTATTGATAATTAGCTAAAGCTATGGATAAGCCGAGTTCTTTCCCACACAACTAGTCAAGTATGTGCACATGCATCAAGCAGTACTATTCAGCCTAAGCAGTAAACAAACTTTATTGTTTCGTCTAAATAATTAATGCCACTAAGACTTTATCTTGGCAAGCACAAATATCTGTTGAAGAAGATGCTGACAACTTATTGAACAATCTGTAGCTCAAACAATACAACAGACATTTAACAAAAATGTGTATAACGGTGTGAATTCCCTCACTTTCTCCTATACACACACAGGTTAGGCCCGTGTCGATCAGAGGCTGTTGAAGTGTTTACAGACAGACAGGGCAGATGAATAAGTGATGCCGTTGATGTATAATAAATGGCACTGCTTCGTTACACATTCCCACAATCAGGAGGGCATTCCAGAGGGCAGTCGGGGATGGACACCGTGAGCCCCGGCATGCTAACATCATCAACACACGCCTAACAAGCGTTCTGCTTAAATGTGTGCAGCTGAGCTGAGAAACCTTGTTGTTGTGTCCCACACTGGGATTTGGAGTACTGATAGTATTGTGTCTAAAGGAGATGACTGTGTAAATATACTGTCAATACAACAAATTTGCTGCTAAGGTGAAGGTGAAGAATAGGGTTGCACTTTATGTATACAGAATGTGTACTTACAGTGTACGTTCCCAAGAAGGTACTGGGTAGTAGGGTAAGGTAGCTACATGGGTTAAGGTTAGGTTCAGAGTTAGTAACTAGTTATTACCCAGTTATTGTAATTGCTAGTACAAAGTATTCACACATGGAACAAGATTGTAAAATAAAGTTTTATTATGGCTATTGAGCACATTATATCAGGCATTTTGTACCATGTCTAATTTTCTAGTTAAAATATATCTAAACATCATTGAAACAAGATGCATGTACTTGGGAAGCAACACTGCATAAGATATCAACACTTGTTTTCTGGGGATTTATCTTTTTCCATCTTACTTTAAGTATAAACAATTTAAATCCATGTGAACAAATCTTCCAGTACTGGAAGACAAAATACACATATATATATAAAAAAAGCTGTACAGTCTACAATCCTTTATATATTATGCAGTGTTGATCCTCAAAAAAATCGATTTTGTTTTCGAGGATTTTTAGATATTTTAACTGGAAAATTATACAAAACTCCACTGGATACAGTGTAATTGTTGATATAGGATTTGTTGTATGTTAATACTATTATTAATATTATTATGTATTTTGTTTCTTTATTGTCTATGTGTGTGTGCGCGTGTTTATCTTATCTCGCAAGCTTTCATGAAATGTGTCTCTCTCTTTGTCAATTAGTAATTAATGTCCTCTCTTCAGGGCGTTTGTGTTGTGGAATGCTTTTCATTCTGTTGGTCATTCTGTTGCTCTTGTGTCTTTAATCTGTCCACCTCCTGCTCTCATCCTTTCCTAATCCTCTTCATTGGAAGTAAAGAGGAAACTGATATTCTCGTCCCATCTGTCAGTAGTTTGAAACTCCTCTAAAGCCTGGGCACCGACGCAGAGTCAAAGAACCAAAACAAGTCAACAAATAAATGTGCATCACGCCGGCTCAACGGCTGTGTGTGTCTGTGTTTGCTGAGGAAAATGAACTGAACTTCAAAGTATGGATTTGCATGGCCATGGAAATGTAATTTGAAGCAAACCTTTATGTGGCAGGTCAAATAAATGTTAAATTTGGTCATTTCTTTCTTTCTTAGGAGAACGACAACCGGGGTGCATTAGCGTGCATCTGAATGATGTGGGCTGTGTTATCTGGCGTGATGTTCATCCACAGCTTCATAAAAGAATTTCATGGGAGCTGAAATTGTTGCATCAAACCTGTTTTATCAGTGGGCACCAATGATGGGATTTTTGTGGTATGTTATATCTCTCTGAAAGCATTTCTACCTTCTTTTGTAGAGATGTGAAGAATGTTTAAAAGCAGTTGGACGTTCAAGGCTTTGTGGATTTAATATAATTTTTTTGAGAGGAAATCCTAATGTGTTACCTAGTCGCACAGCTGGACACAGACCCTGAATGGCTGAGCCAAATGGAGTGAGTGCCGAGATGATCAAAGAAGCCGCCCTGAGGGGAATTCGATGACAGGGTCTGACTGTAACTATCTCTATTAGTTTTATTGGCTTGCCCCTCTAGTAAGCACCTCCTCTACTCCCCCAAGGCCTGCCATATGATGAGCGTCCAGGGGGCCTCTACCCCCAGGGCCGTCCTTATAGGGTCACACGGGGCCCTGTCAGCTGGGAAGCCTGCCACCAGTTGCCTGGTCAAAGTGGTGAAGCATGGACCATGTCGGGATGGTTTCTCTCCCCATCTAATTAGATGCTTAGCCAAGTCATTAAACTACAGTTGAGCTGACACAGAACAAAGTGTGTTGTGTGTCGCTGTGTTTTGGGTCTCCTCTGAAAGGAACCTGCGTGAGAGGGGCGCAAAGGGTCAGCTGTGAAACTAGGAGTTTTTTGCAAGTCTCGTTCCACTTTGACCCCTCGCTCGCATTTCTCAGCAGTGAGAACGGAGATACAATAGGACCCATGGGCCGTTGTGACCAGTTACAAAACTGCCACTGCAGGAGACAAATTGAAGCTGTTGTTCAGGCTCAGAGTTGCGTTCACAGGGCTAAAGACCTCAGCCAGCTTTTATGGAATCATTTCAGTCTGTAATATGCTTTGTATTACTGCTTGATCCAAAGCAAACTGAATTGTTCTTTATCAGTATGTTTAATGAATACATTTCTTTATGTTTGAGTATATGCATGCAAAATCGATAACCCTAATGATTCTTAAATGTAATATTTGTATCTGCAAGTGTAGGGTCATATACACTTCTCGATAGTTTGCAAGAAAGTCATCACAGGTGAACAGCTTTAATATTCAGATTACAGTATGTTCAGTTTAGGTTTTTATGATTTAAGCTGAACTAGTGAGCACAACATTGATGTTATGGATTTAACAGTGAATATCATGGATGTGTCAGAAGGACGGAATGAAAATAAATGTATGAATTATTGAATACATTTAATGGAATTGATTCAAATATGTAGATGATATTACATTACATTAAATATATGGAATAAATAGCATGTATCACATGTATGCTAAAATCATTATGCATTCTATAAATTAAATATTAAGAACCAGTGTTTAAATTCTTAAACACGGTAAGAAAAACAATTGTCCTGGCAGAAAACTACCAGAACATTTTCTGTTGATTTCATGGACATTCCCTTTAACCCTAAACCACAAAACAATGCAATGCATAGTTTAAAATCAATACAATCAATACAGAAAATATTTTATATTAACAGTTTATTGAACCTTATTTTATACAAACTTATATAGAGAGAATATTTTGACAAATGTATCTAAAGTTAAGCGTAAATAATACACTTTACTTTTTAAAAGATTTCCATACATTGACGTTTATACTTTTCTTATGTACAGTATGTGTGCTAGAACTACACTTTACACACTTTACTGTACTACATATGTACAAATATTTACAAATTACAGGTCACGTTGATGTAGGAGGAACTTTATACTACATTGCCTTTACAGGGTGCATTAGATAAAGTTTTAGCAATAGTACTAACTATTTAAATTTACTGACAAATTGAAATAGATTGGTGTAAATGTGTATGTGTGGGGAAGGTGGATTATTTAACTTTTTCACTAATCTCTGTTGTACGACATAGACTCACGTTTCTCTTTCATTTACGTCATAGATTGTTTTCAATAACTCCCAAAGTTTAATGAGTCCCAGAGCTCCTTAAGTCTTTCTTCATTCATCATTAACCCTTGAGTTGATCCACAATATTTTCCTTTTCTATTCAAATTTCTTATTTAACTTGCCTCAGGCAGCTGGTTTCAAACACTGGATGGAACAGAAAGAGCTCCACAATTAGAGAGAATGGCAAATTGACAAAAAAGATATAATTTGGATGAGCGCAGAAATGCTTTCGCTGAAATCTGTCTGCAAACGTTGTGCGTGTTGAGCGAGCAGCTGTTGCAGATGCATGAGAACTCTAAGCCTGACAGTAAATGAAGTGAGTCATCTCCCTTTTCCTGCTGTTCTCTGGCACTTTCTTTCTCTGTTACTCTTTGTGTGGGCAAACGGACAGTGTGCAAAGTAACACCCTCTGTCTTGCCGCGCGTGGCTTGTAGCATTGTCTTGGCTTTTCTATTGTGAGGTATAGGCAAATCAATGACTGAAGCGTTGGTGGGCAATTTGAACTGCACTTTTCAAGGACTTGCCCTCTGTCTGCCGGCTTGTAAAGTCAGTCACATGCATTGTTTCACGATTGTTGAGCCCTTAGGGTGAGTTAACTGCCGGTCTTCAGAAACATTACTTTGGAGGACAAGACCATATGATTCATGTGTCTCTTAACGATGCTTATTTTCTAAGGAATATCCTTTCACTGTCTTTCAAATGTCAGAGAATTTAAAAAAAATAAATAAACAAGAATAAATAATGAAACATTTAGTACTGGTTCTAGAATTACAGTACTGGTCAAAGGTTTTCAATAATCACTTTTTCTTAAATGACGTGCATTTATTTGATAGTTATACTGTGAATTTTTTATAGCATTTTTCATTCTTCAGTGTTACATGATCTTTCCGAAATCATTATAATATGCTTAATACGTTCAAAAATCTTTGTAATTCCAAACTATTGACCTATTATGGATGTTCAGTATATACATATAATATAATATGGAATGTATTAATTAATATAGATTAACAAATGATGAAAAAAGTATGTTCTAATATTATATCATAATATATATAATGCATTAACAGTGTTAATGAATTGAACCTTATATAAGTAATTGAAGTATATAAGTAATTGAAAATGCTTTATTTTCTCATTTAATACAACATTTTTACTATCAACTTAAATCATAGTTATTAATTTCATAATTTCTTAGTATTTGGTTTATCTCCTTCATTGTGTATTTGATTAATGACCTAGAAATCTGAATCAAAACATTATTTTTTCATTTTATGTCAGAATTCTGAAATTGTGTTTTTTCCTCTTAATATATGAATATCACAGATTGTTTCAGCCCCATTCCCAAACTCCCAGTGCTGTTCCCAGATTGGTTTAAATGCATTAAATTGTTAGCAAAGTGCTAAAGCTTGGCTGATTAGCCACAAACAAATGTGGTACCCTACGGTCCACCTCACAAAGTGATAATTCATGTATTTTCGAGATTTAGTCAATCTTTGCTAGTAAGAAACACTGGCACTGGTCCTAAAATGTGGTAAGTGATAAAGCATGCTGATTAATGGCGGTATTTTATTCAAATCCACTCATGCAGGTTTATTGAAGCTTGTGTCAATAAGTACTTGTGCATCTAGATTATTTGTGACCGCTATCGACTGGCCACATGTAATTTGTCCACTTTGATTCCAGTTTGTGCTTAGACCTGACATAAGAAAAACATCTAGAAACCTGCCCCCAAGTGCCACAGTATTCCCCGTCGCCGCTGGGACAAGGAGAGACATCTCCAGAGCTTTGTCGCCACGTGCCCTCAGTAAGAAATCCGTCAAGGAACAGCTTTCATGGGAGTAGCGCCTTTGCCGGATCAATAAATCTGTGGAGCACTTCCCAAGATGGATGACACAGTCCCTTCTTGTTAGCGATACTCCGTCATCCAGCCATGATCCGGAATTACCTGGATCACAGAGCAAGATCCTTAGGGACCCTGATCAGACTCCATCACATAGCAGTCGTTTAAGGCTTCTAATGAATGTTAGTGTTGACAATGATAGATCTAAACAACTCGGATTTAGGTAATATACTGTATGATTTGCACATGGGGGGCTGGAAATAGTAAGGGCATATTTGGAACATTGGAGGTTGATGGGTCTTAAATGAATTCATGGTTAAATGCCTGTCAAATTATTCTGAACATTGTCTTTAATAATCACGTCATAGATGAAACCTCGCACATTCATTTAGCTGCGAATTACAGTGGCCGTAAAAATGGTTGGACACTGAAAATGTCTGAATGGTGCTGCATTACAGTAGATACAAAATAGATTTTGTCTTCAATTCAACAGTCTATTGGTATTTAAACCAGAACAGTTTTTTTTTTTTTTTTTGTTGAAATATTTAGCTTGAAATGTGTTTTTTTCCTATGGTACTTCAACATAAATGCCACTTGGTTGATATTTTGCAAAGGCATTCATACATTTATAAAAGTATGGGTAAGGTTTCAAATTAAATTAAATTAAATTAAATTAAATTAAATTAAATTAAATTAAATTAAATTAAATTAAATTAAATTAAATTAAATTAAATTAAATTAAATTAAATTAAATTAAATTAAATTAAATTAAATTAAATTAAAAAGTTACTAAATAATAACAAAAGTATTTTATTTATATAACAAATATGAAACAACATTAAAATAAAGAAATATTGATTTCTAGTAAAGCTGAAAGGAAATGTATAGAGATTTGTGCAGGTATATATCATGTTTGTTCAAAGCATCATGCTGTGCATTGCATGAAAATGAGTATGAATTTTGTATTGTTTTGAGTTTTGTTTTAGTTCATTTGTTGTATATTTTATCCATATAAAAATAACTTACACAATATTCTAAATAAAATAAAAATTAATGATTTCTAGTATAGCTAAAAGAAAGCGTATGCAGATTTGTGCAAGTATACATAAAAATATAATGTTTGTTCAAAGCGTCTGGCTTTGCATTGCATGAACAAGACTTTGCATTCAGCGTGACTCCTTATTTTTAACAAATGCCTAATAATAGACAAGTGACAGATTTTAAATGGGAGTTGTAATCTCATTGTTGTGCCTCACTGGAAAAGAAAATAACATGCCACATTTTCATTGTCATTTCCACCACAGCAGGTGTGGAATACAGACTGAGCTCAAGGTGGCATGTTTAGGCCCTGAAGCCAGTCAATCCCTATAAGCGGCAACAACAGCATGAGAGCTGCTGGTTAGCATGGTCATATCAACTCAAGTGGGACAGTGCCAGTAACCCAAGTTGATAAAAAAATTGAGATTAACCCTGCAGAGGAACAAAAAGAGGAACTGCAACCACAAACCAGTGATTCCCCAGAACACCCTGACAGTTCAATAGGAGTCCTTATGCAAATATGTTGGCCACTAACGGTTTTTGGGTTATAATTTGCTTTGTCAAAGTTTGTTGAGGTGTAGCGTATCTGATGTTTGAATTTTCAATTGTGCAGCTCAAAACTAACTACACTGAACACATTTATGAATGGGGGTTTTAGTCAAATTTAGTTTTTCATTTTGGGAGGTATAGTCATATAGGACTGGAAATAGATGGTCTGTTTTATAAAGCATTATTCCAGCTAGCTTATGAAATCGAAGCATATCGTTTATTGATTTTTTTCAAAGCTAATTTTCTTGCATAGAAAATGTTCAAAAAACCACAAAGCACTTTCTGGAGAAATCAGTTTGAACTTTTTCTTCCATAGAAATGATGAGATTGGGAGCCACCCGTCGACACGCTTCATTTATTGATCAACTGATGGTTGGGCAACGACACTAGTTGCTTAATAATGAGGGACTGATGGAGAGCCCTACTAAGTGTGTGTACAAAGGGAACAAAACGGGGTTAAGTACACAACTCACAGGAGGCTGATGACTTCAATGAACGCTATCCACACTAGTGAGGACTGAAGATCAGTTTGGGGCCAATAAAACATATGTTGAGCTGCTGGCTGTCAGCTTTGTGTGGTTATCTGACACACCTTTTATTCATGCCTGTCATTCTCTTTGCCAGCAACCGTTCTACCTCCACCCAAACTGTCCATTCTCGGCGTCGACAGTCTGTTTTGGTGTATTGGTGGGAAAGAATACCTTGCTTGTTTGAAAATTATTGTGGTCTCTAATGTCTGTCCTTATAATTCACTTAACGCTTCATATTAAAATATAGTCATCGAATTCAAATAGTTGTTTTCTTTTGTCTAAAGTGGGTGTGATGTATCAGTAACCAGATGAATGACAGACTAATACGACACGATGTCAATTTGTCATTAGCTAGGATTCTGTTAAGACAGAACACTATAGGCATATTGTTTCTTCATGCACGGGTCAGTTTTGACATTTTGGGTGGCTAGAATTTCATAACATGTTGTTTCAGACTAGTATAAAGAAAACACCCAAAGTACACTTTTAAAGATTTATTTTATCATACTTTATCTATTTGCGTCTGTAGATTTCAATTACCATACATAGTTTAAAAAAAAAACTGTTTTCTCAGAATACAGATTTTTTTTCTCTAGCACTGAGCCAAATAAAAAAAAACTACTTAAGTAGCACTTAAACTACTTATTCTTATTTATTTATTTTCTCCTGGCTGTATTTTCTGATTTATAGAATGCTAAAAAGAGAATACCAATATCTCCTCTGTAAAACAAATGTCAACAAAATTAAACAAGAATTTTGAACCTGGCTTCATCCAGCGTTCACATTTCTGTTCTAGAAATGCATGCAAACTAGTGCATATTTAATATGATAATCCCTTGTTTGCATATTTAACATAACATTTCAGAAAACTTGTTTGCAGTGTCTGCAATTTTCAGTATAATCAATCATTTGGGGAAGTATGGTGATTTTTTTTCACCCAACTTACCGGGGGTTTCTTGCCTTAATTTCACTCACCTTTAACAAAACAAATAAATTAATAATAATAATAATAAAGGAAACAATAAATAATGACTGACATCCCCACCCTGCGATAGATTAATGCTCCTAACATTGACAAAAAAAAAAAACACTTTTAAGAAATGAACTGATTCTTTGACAAAAACAACATACAGCTTCACAGAGCATTTCAGTGTAAATCAAAGGGATATTTTGATTTTTCATTATTATAGAGGTCACGTTTGGCTTTCTAACAAGACCTGAGACGACTGGGCCTGTGTGACTGTTACTCATGAGGCTCACTGCAGTGAGAGAGAGGTGGAAATGATTCACTCTGCTGTCTATGCAATATTTAAGGCCCTTATCCTGGGTCCCATTAATGGATACCTTTCGCTGCTGTTTTCTTCCTCTCACTCAAGTTCAGAAAAAAAACTCTCTCTGACATGAATTACATTTACATCTCTCCAGACTGGAGGGATCGCCAGCTTTTGCCACTTCTTTGTTGAGGCAGAAAATGATTTTTAGAGTTAATTATAGTGAAACCACTCTGCGGAATGTGTATCATATGGATTATCCATTCATTCCCTTTTCGCCTGCATAAAAAGCAGTGCAAGGACTTGGGGCAAAATACTATTTCAATATGAAAGTGTAGAGGAGGACTTATTGGCTGATTTTAAGTCCCAGTAGCAGCTTATATGATTCCTGCGGGATGCAATCTATCTGTTGATGTGTTTTGTCTAAGGATGTGTTCCAAGTCATGTTGGATAGATTGTATTTAAGAGTTCAACGCACGTGACTACCACAAAGTCGTTGTTACAAATTGGAAACAAAATTTTCTTTAAGCCCGAAGTTTCTAAGGTGTCCGTGAGAAAACGTGCCGGATACAATGAACGCAGCCAAAGATTATAGATATGAAGTGTCTGTATTGACAGCTTGCAATATCGAACTGATTTCGTACAGCTATCTGGAAGCGGATGACACCGGAAGCCTTGCACATTCAAGTTACAAATGGTTGCTCCCGCTCTCACATTAAAAATAAGGTGGAAAATAATGTGGGTTAAAACTAAACTTTGCACTGAACCTTTAAGAAGAAGGAATATTTCAGGTTCAGTGTGAGTTAAGCTCAACTGACAGCACTTATGGGATAATGCTAATGAATTTGGGCTTCAAATCGAGTTTACAATGAGACAATGGAAATACGTAAATGTTAAGATACAATTTCATTAGTATAGCCAAAAGATGTATACAACATAACATTGTTTCAGTGTAAAAAAAAATCACCTATTAACCTTCTCTTTGCAAATTTGTTGTGATGAAAATCATAAAAACAGCAGCACAAATAGGCTAAAACAATAATTAATGCAAGCGCTTTTATAAAATTGTAAGTAACTCGATTGTAAGTGCTTCATCGCAACACAATCGTCGTGATTGAGTTTTTTTGTGAATACATTTTTTGTGGTAATCAACATTATTCCACAATGCAATTGAATGAGTTTAACGTCTATTGATGTTAATGTTACTACGAGTGTGGCACAGTTCGAGCCCCATCTAGTGATATCCTAGCACTATGTACAGAAATCCATGCGTTGTTTGTTGTGTGGCAGCATGTCAAGCTCAAGCTGCGATTCATTTTTGATGATGCTCAGCGAGTCAACTCACTCTAGTGTCACTGTTTTGACAGGCTGTTGTGCGTAATGTGACAAGTTACGCTGGCCTCCATTTTCAATTCACCAGCATCAACATGACAAATTCAGTACAGCACATGTTGATCCGCTCCTTCCCAATCAGGCCTTTCGATATCACAGTCCCGGGCCGCAGAGAATAATGACATCTCAGGAGATCATTAGGCCTGGGTTGACGGACAGGCCATGTGATTTTCTACCTCCAAAGTCCACAAGGCTGTGATCCCGGCACCTAACCTTGATCTTGGGGCTTCGGCCCCTTTCTTTTGAGACTGCCGAACAAGTGGCTCCTGGTGTTATGGAAGAGTGAGACTTAAATATTTAATCTTTCCCTTTTTTCGTCCTCCCTCTGCCCTTCCTTCATATAATCCTGCGGTTCCAATGCCCTGCAGCTGTGAGTGACAGAAAGGCACATGGTGCCCTATGAAAAATGTATCTTCAGAAGCTGACACTGTATGGGAATTTTACTACAGGGACGAGGCTTGATCTTGCAATGAAATAAATATGTTTCCTCGGCTTTGTGCCGTAGCAGGCTTCGCGGGATGCCGGCACAGGTGTCGAGTTGAACTTATGTAACATCGGATACCCGCTGTGCTGAAACAAAGAAGCACTCCATCTCCATCTGCGTCTGCAGCCATATTTAAGACAAACTGTTGTTTTGAAGCATGCAAACATCAGAGGCTGGGAAGTTTTCAAACTCAATTCAGTGCTTCGGGATGCGCCGATGCTGCTGTTTAGAGCCGACAGAGCTCATAAAAGGGAGAATATCTTGATAAAGGTTTTCCAAAAGAGTACTTTTTTCTTGTCATTTCTGGTCAACAACTCTATTTAACATTCTTGGTTTGCTGAGGTTGACTTTCTCGTTTATATCTGGCACACCAGGGCCCACGAGGAATGAAGTGTTCAAATAATAATAGTAATTTCCTAATGAATCTCTTCTTTTTCCTTTCAACTTCTTGAAATATGCTCCTCTGACCTTTTCAAAAGCCATGTACTGTGAAATAAAGTTAGCACAGAACTTTTCTAAATTGTGAATGTTATACTGTACGCACTTTAATTTAAGATGTCCTTGTTACAGTGTAATTATACATTTATGTACGGAGTAATATTAATTAACTACATGTACTATGGTTAGGATTTGGCTTAGGGTTACTTGCATGTAATTAAGTATAATGTATTGTTATTATAATAGTAAGTACATGTAATGTGTAACCATATATTCTAGTAACGTTGTAGAAAAATATAACAAAATATATAATAGATAATAAGACGTGACCTTACAGTGTGAACACCATCCAGAGGATCTTGCGGTGTGAAAATGAATTGTATTTAATCCTGTTTTTATAATCGACGCCTCTGAGAATCCAAACAGGTGTGATCTACATTGTGGGTGTGTGATATGTAAAGTTTTGATCATGACCTTAAAATTAGAAACAGTTGTAAAGTATATATTTTTAAGATATTAAATGAGGTTTGGGGATTCTCGGACCCTAAAAAGAACCAGAGTGTGCGTTGTAGATGCCCAGACACATAAAGCTGGTGTGCTCTCTCAGACTGAACATTTATCATTTTAGTTCCTCTTCCTTGTTCCATTTTCTTGTCCTCTCTAAACTACTTTATCAAAGACAGATAGGCTGAAAAAAATGCAAGGGGCGTCCAAGTCCAAGACCACAGTGAAAATATAGGGTTTAAAAATGTATGTGAAATCTCAGTTTGAAAGCTGCAGAAAAATATTTATTGGTTACTAATTAAACATGAAATAAAAAGTTAATTTAGTAATTAAAAGTTAATAGCACAGCTCTTCGGATCGTTCTTAAATCATGCTGGAGAGTATTATCATCAGGTTTTACACAAACATACCCACTTAAGCTAACCGAATACTAAGGTTTTCTAAAATTTTACCTATTTAATTTTTTATGCACACATTTTACTCAGCATCAGACGCTGCTAAAATGATAATACATGTATAACATCAAATTTGAATTAAATTATAAAGAAATATAAGACAGACAGTATTTCTGGACAGACAGTAACAAGTGCAACAAAATCAACTCAGGCGCGCACCTGTTTGTGTGCTGTGAGCTGCAGAGGTCTGTGAGTGTCTCAGAGGTGCTCTAAAGAGAGGGGTGGAGGAAGATGGAGAATGAAGGAGTGCTCTAATGGATTTGCATTAATGGTGCCGGAGCGATTAGAGCAGGAAAGCCTGTGGACTTCCAGCCCTTGTGAACCCTCGCTGACTCTGTGCCATGCAGCTAGAGTGAATTACAGCACATGCTCACATTTACCTTTGCCTATTTTAAACATACAAAAGTTTTTTAAACAAAGCCTATTAGTTTTATTGTCTTGCACACGTGTGAAGAGGAATGTGGTAGTGCATAATTGAATGTAGGTTAGGTCTTTTAATAAAGCACAAACAGTTCAAATGCATAGAAATTTATATGACATACATTTTGTAGGCCTGCCTAACAATTAAGGCATGGCAAGGCAGTGTGATGCATTATGTGTTTGTTTATATGCATGTGTGTGTTTGTGTATGTGTGTGGTGTGGGGGTGGGGGTGGGTGGGGGGTCTTCATTAAGCAGCTTGGCATAATGTTGACAATCTGTAATGTGATGCAGAGTATCTCAGTGGGACTGCTTGAGTGATCTTAATGAAGAGAACATCAGGTGCTAATTAGCCCACATTAAATGTCACTAATATAAAAATGGCTGTTTGCCAAGTGCTTCTTTTGACAAACAAGAGGCAACTTTCTACTGTTGGGCCAGTCACTGTATTCTGGTCAACTACTGCCCCCTGGAGACGTTATGCTGGTAATGCAATAAAAGAGCTGTCGGTTAAATCTAAAATACCTGAAGAGTTCAGTGAGGTCAGAAAAAGTCAGCAAGTTTATTCAACAAGGACACGTTCAACTGATGAAAAGTGACTGAAAAGACATGTAAAATATTTCGATTTCAAATAACAGTTGTTATTTTGAGCTTTCTATATTCATCAAAATAATCCTGATTTTTTTTTTCAGCAGTTTGCACAAAAATATTAAGAAGCACAACAGTAATAATACATGTTTCTTGAGCACCAAATCAGCAAATAAGAATAAGTCATGTGACAATGAAGTCAAGAGCAATGGCTGAATGCATAAATTACTCTATTTTATAAATATTAAAATAGAAAACACTTATTTCAAATTATAATATCACAATATTACTGTTTTTCTTTATTTTTTAATCAAATTAATGCAGTCTTGGTAAGCATAAGAGACTTGAACATATCATGAACAGACATTAATTAACAATAAATAATAATATATTTATTCATGATATATATATATATATATATATATATATATATATATATATATATATATATAAACGATTATTTATATTACATATTTATCCATCTGGATTAATAAATCCTGACAGAAAAATATAATTGTTACCCAATAGATTAATTTATGTTAATAAATGTAAACTTAAATTGAAAAATTTAATAATAAAAAAAATATCCGTGCATAAATCTGTGGATTTTTACATTTTCAGAAGAAAATGCAATCTGTGTTTGCTTGTGGCATACGTGAAGCTCATTTGACCCTTTTCACATGTCCAGGTTGTAAACTATAGCAGAGTGTACAAAATTGGCAAACATAATTTCTGCATTTGCTCCAACAGCAAAAGAAAACCCCCACTATTGCATTCCCAAAACTATGCAAAAAAGATGACCATGCAACATTTTTAGTCACTCCTTTAAAATCTCTAACAAATGAATGAAGGTACTGTGGAAATACGTCATCACAAATCGTCATCTCTAAAAGGGTCCATTAGAGTGTTGTGGGTTTACTAAGGTGTTAAGCATATTGCTATGTGGTAGCTAATGGACTCTTATTGGGCCATTTTTGTCTTGCTCTTATTTTTTCAGTCTAAGGTGTAAAAACAAAATCCCAGAACAGAATCTTTTTCCACAGGCATTGATATCAGTTGACGGGCTTCCACATCTGTCCAGACCCCCTGCTCTTTTTACTTGAACCCCTTGGGGGTTGAATATGGAGAGGGGACGGCGAAGGGTGTCCAGAGTGGGAGGAGGTAGGTCACTGGATCTTTAGATAATCAGTGTGGGCTAATGACCCCTCCAGAGAGAATGTGTCTAATCCATTGAGCCTTAGGGAGCACTTCTCCCTACCCCCTCAATTCACAGACAACACAGCTGAATACTGAATCCAAGTACTGTGTGCATGTGTGTTTCCTTGTGTGCATTTAAAATATATCACCGTGTCTACACTGCAGCAGAGCAACATGAAAATGCTGAAGTCCGCACATTATCAATAAAACGGTGTACATTGCAAGCGATGTGATAGAAGTGAGCACTTACAAAGACAAATCGCTGCCTTAGTCCAACTGAAAGTGAACCTTTATAGTGCATGTAAAGGCACTTATACTGACAGACAGAACCCGATTTAAGCACATAACAGAACCCATGTGTAACTATAAATGACATAAATTTGGTTTATATCAGATTTACTGAATAGAAAATATTTGTGTCTGTCACTGCATGTGGAGCTTTTTAAATTCATGAAAGCCTTTATTTGCAAAAGGTTTATATATCTCAGATTTATAGTGCATTTTCACCACAATTAACCATATGATGCCTAAGAAATAATTTCCTTAATTACCTGTATACTTTTAGATGGACATTTTTCAAAGGTATTTTCCACGAATTTTCACATAAATGTTTAAACTTTATGGCTAGAGTCATTTATTTTAGACTTACCCTTAAAGTCACATAAAAGCTTAAATTGTGGTTAATTCAGAATCATAGTCACTTTATTCACAATAAACTACACAGTTACAGGTAGAAATTTGTCTTAGTGTTTAGTATTCAATACACACATCTGAGACACACAACACAAGTCTCTGCCTGTATAATAGAATAGAATAAGATGCAAAGTGGACCAGACTTGATGCTATTAGTCAAAAGTCTGGCTATCCAAGAGTAATAGCAATTTTATAGATTACACACGCTAACTTGTTCTTCACTTCAGACTGACAGCATGGCTTCACACTAAGACATATTGAAAGAGACAGCAGATTTCTCTAAATTAGCTGACTAACACACTGGAACACTAGCTAATCGATATTCCAGTGTCTATTAACAGTATGTTGTTCAGAAGACTTAACCTGGAGTCCGGATTAGTACATTTTTCTTCATGTTTTTAAAATATGTTTATCTCATCAATCTCTCTGTCTGTCTTTACATTCATCATTGCTCTTTGTCTGGATGATAGATCCAATGTTGGGTCAAAGTCCCTTCTCCAGACTTCCTTATTACATTCAGTAATTTATTACACTACAGGATATCAATTCTTCCTCATAGAGAAAAAAATTACAACAGTTGTATTTTTCCCATAATTGTGAGTTATGTTTGGTCATTACTAAACCACTATCTTTTGCCATGTTAAATGATGTGTGTGTGTGTGTGTGTGTGTGTGTGTGTGTGTGTGTGTGTGTGTGTGTGTGTGTGTGTGTGTGTGTGTGTGTGTGTGTGTGTGTGTGTGTGAAGTTATTGAGGAAGTGAATGGTTTCCTGTGATGATGTGGACATCTGTGCGTCATTTGATCAAGACTGTCTTCTGAGGAATTCCAGCATGGCATTTTTTCAAACAAAGTCAATATTTCAAGTTAGCTTTGGCACAGATCTTCATTTTGCATGTCAGTTGATTGTTGAAATAATGAAATGGATGTTTTGTTTCAACATACTGTATGAATGAGGCAACAAATATTTATGTGCAAATACCTGTAGATTTTCTCTGCTGTCCAGCAGAGGGTAGTGTTAGCCAGAAAGAACATTGCTTTGGACATATATATATATATATATATATATATATATATATATATATATATATATATATATATATATATATATATATATATATATATATATATATATATATATATTATAATAACCAGATATAAATAGTATGGCACATGATGTGATGTCCCAATAATGGCTTACTACAAACTCAAAAGAATGTACTGTACTTTCCCACTAGCACTACTCACAAACAAACTACATACTTTTAGGGATAAGTATGTCAATTCACATGCAGCCAGAATGTCAATGTTTGGCATAATTTATACATTTCTTTTAGGCTAGTTAGAAATATACATACATATACATTATAAGTACATACTTTTAAAAATGTATTTAACCCAATACATGTATGTCAAATCTGACCGCTCATATCAGCACTTCTTCTAGAAAAACATTATCAAACAAAGGAAAGACATTATGTTTTTTAATCAGATTATTCACTGGAGTTATTTACTCTGTTTTTCCACTACGCAAGAGAAGAAAAGTAGTCCCAGCGCTCATGTGTCTGAACACAATGCATTCAGGACACTGAGTAAACAGTTTATGCACATTATCTGCTTGAGTTTGCTTGCTGAAACAGTTTAACTTGCTGATTTCTTGAGTCAGGGCTGAGATTTTTATAATATACAATATAAAAATACATTAAAACACAACATTGATAAACAACAAATTTAACTGTTGGTCTTGCAAGTTTTGCAAGGTCAGATTTGGGCAGATTTATTGCAGGTTTTTTGCAGGCTTTTGTGATTGTTAAATTCAGTCCTTTATCATAGTGTAGGAGTCATTTTTATAGTTTTGGAATAAAATGCTGTGTTTCTCAAAACGGTTTTGTTGAAGGTGTGGCTCAAATTTTTTACTTGTTTGTGTACTTTACATTGTGTTTCTGAATAGATGCAGCATTTTTGTAGATGAGTACAAACCAAGGGTGTAGTAATCATGGACATGGAGTTCAGATTCAGTAGTTTTAACATATGTGGGCAGCTGATCCCACAATTTGGATTTTGAAATGTGCAATATTTAATGTTTACATTTGAGTCTTTTGTTTAATTTTTAAATAGATTTTTAGTAACACACTCGATTGCAATACATTTATTTTATATTATATACATTATAAAGATTTGTATATAACATAAATGTTTTTATATCATATAGAAAGTATTTGTTATACTCAAAAATACTGAAAACTGCAGATAATGGATTATAATTTGATAATTAAATATATAAGTAAATATTTACGTCACATCAGAGGTATTGAAAAGTTAACAGTAAATAGTAATCAATAAAATCATGAATCATGAATTCGCATAAAAGTATAAAATAAAAACACAACTAAAACAATACAATTTTAATAATAATAAATATTATTAGATGATAGATTAGATTTGATTAGATTAGATCAGATATTAGAAAAACCACAATGTTTCCATATATATTGCGAAAAGACGATTTCTATGTTTTCAGAATATGAGTAAATTCTGAGTATTCATAGTATTATTCCTAGTTTTTTTTTCTTTCCTGTGTAATAATTAATAAAATTAACTCCGCCCTAGCCAGTCCCAAGCCCGGTTGAAAAAGAAGGAGGGTTGCGTGAGGGGCTAACAACCCCTCCCCGTAAAAAAAAAAAAAAAAAAGATTGCAACAGAAACGGTCGTACTTTTTCAAAGTTCCAGAACTTTAGGGGGCGGGACTTGGGCGCTAAACATCCTGATTGGTTGAGTTCACGCAGCATTGTGATTTCAACCACCATTTATTCGGACAATTTTCAAAATATTACTGTTATTGTGTCATGAAATGTAATTTTAATTACAGTATTTCAGGCGAGAATGTAGTTGTTTAAAACTCAAATCTGCGGTTTATTTATAAAGACAGCGCCTATTTAAAAATGATGTTTCGCTGATCTTGGCAGAGGTGGAAAGAGTACAAAAATACTACTCAAGTAAAAGTACCATTACATTAATGAAATTTTACTTAAGTACAAGTAAAAGTACCAGTCTAAAACTTTACTCAAGTAAAACTAAAAAGTAGCTCAAAATGTACTCATAGTACAAATTACTTAGTTATATTTTAACAGTGGGAGCGAGGCAAAAATGGGACAGGCCTTCGGTGTCAAACTCAGTTCCTGGAGGGCCACAGTCCTGCACAGTTTAGATATAACCCTAATTAAACACACCTGATCCAGCTAATCTAATCATTTAGGCTTATTTGAAAACTACGTGATATATGTGCTGGAGCAGGGTTAGAACTAAACTCTGAGTCTGACAATCCTGGGATAGACCTATTAATCTCAAACTAGTTGTTTTTAATTAAATGAATCAGTTATTTTGAATAATAAGACATTTGGGCTGTTACCAGGCTAATCAGTATCAACAAAATTAATCTTTTCAATGCAGAGGAAACGCAGAAGCTTCATCAGAAGTGGCATTTAGATGTATTTACAGACTGTTTAATGTCGGACATGAATGCATTTAACCTGCAGTTACAAATGCATGAATAATGTTTTGATATACAAGACATAAAATGTTGAATACTCATTTAAAATGATAAGAAATTAATTATTAAGAAACAAATCAAAGTATACTTTAAATGTGAATTTAAATTGGCCAGTATGTGTCAGCAAGTCACTGTTAATAAGTGAGTCATTGCAACTGAACCAATCAATTAAACAGTTGATTCATTCAGGAACTAAACACTGTCATGTTGCTCAGAGACGCAAAACTGTGCTTTGGTGGCTGTGTTTGGAATTGTTTTTTGCTGTAGAAATAGAGTAGAAACAGGCAATATGGTGTCTAAAATGCAAGTCTCTTAATTAACTTGTTTACTGAACTGTTGTAAAAAAATAAATAAATAAAAAAATCAATACAAATCTGTATGTAATCATGCTGATTTTGGAGGAATAAAATGCATTCTTTAAGTGATATTGATTTACTTTATGAAATTATACAAATATATAAATTTTCTGCCCATATCTTTAATTTTGGGATCATTCTAAATGCATTTTAGCAGACTGAAACACACAGTGAAAGAACGCACTTTCAACAATTTATGATATTATCACAGACGATACTGTATATATCAGTACACTCCGCATCACTGTCGTTTTGGCTAATTTGTGCAAAACCTCTTGCTAAAATGTCAATGGTTAATTTTACCACCCATGTAACGATGCAACTATTTAGCTTACCTCTACATGCTTGCGAAGGGTTGATGTCTTGTCGAGATTTTATAAGCTGCTAGTTTGGTCTTCCTAGGCAAGTACAGCTTACACTGCATAATAGAGCATACATATGGCCAGGGGTTCACTTCATTTCCTTCAAGTACAACTTCAGAATATGACGGTGTTTCGTTTTCAGCGGTGTCTGCACCACTAACACTTGTTTTGTCCGTCTGCATCTTTCTTGTGATTTTAGCGCCAGCTTGCCCTTCTGCACATTATTTACTGCAGTAGTTTCAAGGGAGCGATTTTTTTTTTTTTACTAAGTAAATAATGTGTTTTAAAATGTAGCGTAGAGAAATACTTCAAACAAAATATACTTAAGTAAAAGTAAAACATTACAGATTTTAAAAATTACTTTAAAAAGTAGAAGTACACAAAAAAGCTACTCAATTACAGTAACGCAAGTAAATGTAATTCGTTACTTTGCACCTTTGGATTTCGGAGACCGTCAGCTCCATGCGATGAGCGGGAGCTCAGTGCTCAGGTATCCGCCGTAATGGCTGTATATATATACATTTCCCTGAACTAAGTACATTTCTGCTGCTATTTTTATGTTTAAATGAAAACAAAAGGAAGCAGGGGTATTTGATATACTATTTCATTTTATTGTAAATATACAGTGAGGAAAATTGCAGAAGCCAAGGCGAGCTGACTGATGTTATTAAGTACGCTGCTGTTTGCAGAATTACTGGATTTGCGTCGTCACGGACATCACACTCCCGAGTTGAATGCACAAAGTCCGAACTACCAAGGATGCAAGTCCAAAATCAGCAAAATTTGTATTGAGAAAAACGTGCAGCATCTTCGCACCGAAGAATACACAAAGTGACATAGGTATCACCAGACCTGTCTGCTGAAAACCAGATAGACCATGTGTGTATCATAAGCAAGTTCAGGAGATCTCTGCAAGATGTGTGCGTAAGGAGAGGAGAAGATATTGCTTCAGACCACCACCTAGTCATGGCCCGCCTGAAGCTCAAACTGAAGAAAACCTGGAAAGGAAAAGCAGGTCAACGCCAGAAGTATAACACCACACTTCTCAAAGAACCGACCAAGTGCGAAGAGTTTAAACTTGTTCTCAGCAACAAGTACTAAGTTTTGCAGGAGTTGCTTGAAGAAAAAAACCATCAACAAGAGCTGGAAAGCAGTAAAGGAAGCAGTGACCACATCCTGCCACATCCTGCTAGGCCCAAAAAACACAACCACAAGGAATGGATATCAGCAGAATCCCTGAAGAAGATCTAGACCAGGAAAGAAAAGAAAGCAAAATGGAGGTTACTGGGGGCGCATGTGCAAGTGCTGACCCCAGACGCTGGAGTGCTTGTGTGTTTGCTTGCTTGTTTGTTTGTTTTTAAACTGTAAACAGTCCACGTTCTAAAGGCAACATGCTTTTTAAGATAATCGTTGTGTTCTGGATTCTAAAATGCGCTATAGACTGTGTGTCTGCGTTGGGAGATGGAGTGGATTTGGGAAATCTACGGAACAACGGATTAATGAGGACAATGTTTTACAGCCGCGAAGATCTGTTGAGATTCCGACACAATGTTAGAACCCCACCAAAGTTCCTTCATGAACCTCCCGAAATAATCTGTTCCATCCACACAACAAACAGAAAGAAGAAAATAAAACGGAGGGGCTCTAGAGGCGGAATCCGAAACAGACTTAAATCTCCCGGCAGTCGGTTTCCTCTTCCTACAATAACTTTAACTAATGCTCGTTCGCTTCAAAATGAAATGCTCGAACTTACAGCATTGGTGAAATATAACAGAGACTTTAAAAGAGCTAACCTGATCTGCATTACGGAGACATGGCTGACGGGGGGCGATTGACAACATACACTTGGAAGGATACTCATTAATCCGTCTGGACCCCGACAGTGCCAAGTCAACCAAAACAATCGGAGGAGGACTGTGTATGTTCGTTAGTAGCAGGTGGGCGAATAATTTTACAGTACGTGAAACACATTGCTCTGCTCACTATTCACCTCGTGAATTCGGACAAATAACAATTATCTTAGTCTATGTGCCTGGACCAAACTTTGCACTTGCTGCCGAATGCATAGCTGCTAGTTACAACAGAGCACTTTGCAATTCTGCCGATGACCCAGTCTTCTTGCTTGGAGATTTTAATAAATGCAATGTATCTACGCTGTTGCCAAATCTTGAGCAATACGTAACCTGTCCAACAAGACTGGTTAAGACTCTGGACAAATGCTTTGGTAACGTGGAAGGTGCATATGTGCCAAAGCTATATCCACCTCTGGGACGTTCGGATCACAACGTTATTCATCTGTTACCAAAATACAGGCAGCTTTTAAAGAGGATAAAGCCTGCCATTCAGCAGGTTCAAACGTGGTCCAGGGACGAAATAGAAAGGCTAAGAGGCTGTTTTGAGTGCACTGAATGGGACTTATTTTTTAACGATGATGACTGTTGTGGTAATCATGAATTGCTGAATGATACAATAACCTGTTATGTTAATTTCTGTGTAAATTCAGTGGTTCAAACAAAGAATATCAGATTCTATCCAAATAATAAGCCGTGGATTAACAAAGATTTGAAACATTACCTAAACATGAAGAAAATTGCCTTCTTGCAGAATGATCAGCAGAAAGTAAAAGAGTTAAACAAAGCAGTAAAACGTAAGATAAAAGATGCACAGAATGAATAGAAAGAGAATGTTGAAGAGAAATTAAAAACAGGGAATGTAAGAGACGCATGGAAGGGTTTGAATACAATGATGGGTAGACAAAAGAAAAGAGTTCAACAACATGAAGACCCTCATTGTCTTGCAAATAATCTTAATATTTTTTATTCACGATTTGATAATGATTTTAATGATGATTGTCTGTTAGTAATGAATTAATGATGACCATGACTCAATCACAGCCTATGATTATGCAGGAGAGGGAGGTTGTCACAGTGCTTCATAAAATTAAACCGCATAAGGCATCTGGCCCAGATGGCCTGAAGGGGAAAGTTCTGAAAGAATGTGCAGCACAACTTGGACATGTGTGTACAAGGTTATTTCAAATCTTCCTGGACAATGTTTTCGTACCATTAGCCTGGAAGAATTCCATTGTCATCCCAGTGCCGAAAATACCTAATGCTAAATCTCTCAAAGACTTTCGCCCAATCGCACTCACACCTATTCTGTGTAAATGTATGGAACGCATAGTATGTAAGGAACTGTTATCCCAAATCGAGACATGCATAGACCCCATGCAATTTGCCTATAAATAGGAGCACTGTGGATGCTTCTCTCACTCTTTTAAATAAGTTTCAAAATCATCTAGATAACCCAAATTCCTATGTTCGAATACTATTCATGGATTTCTTATCTGCTTTTAATACTGTCCAACCTCATCTTCTTTTAAAGCGCCTCTAAGAGTTAGGTGCAAGTAGTTGGATGATTTCATGGATTAAGGAGTTTTTAAAAGATCGCCCTCAATGAGTTTGTGTTAATAATGTTATGTCGGATTGCTTGGGTTAAGATACTGGGGTACCGCAGGGATGTGTACTGTCTCCAATACTTTTTTCCGTATACATAAATGAACTGAAGTGCAATGACGATAACCTTACCCTTATAAAATATGCCGATGATATGGCATTGGTCTCATGTCAGAAAGAAATGAACTGCACCTCATATTTTGAGTACATTGACAGTATTGGTTTGAGAGTAGTTTTTTACATCTTAATATTGAAAAGACAAAAGAGCTATGTTTGAGAAATCAGTCGAGAAGAGTAGATACCGCATCTGAAGATAAACCAGTTGTCATAAAGGAAAAAACTGTAGAGCAGGTCTCGAATTTTAAATACTTGGGTACAATTATAGATGAGAAACTTAATTTTGAAAGTAATGTGGAGTACATTCATAAAAAAGCACGACAACGCCTGGGTCTCCTCAGGAAACTCAGAAGCTTCAATATTAGTCAGCAGACCCTAACTATGTTATATCGATCAATGATTGAGAGTATTCTCACATATAATATTGTTTCATGGTACGGCAATCTAACATTAAAACAAAAGAACAAACTCTCACAAATAATTAATCAAGCAAATAAGATTACTGGACAAAAACAACAGCCACTTCAGAGCTTGTTCAATCATTTTATGGGTAAAATGGCAATTGCGATTTTTAAAGATAACACACACCCTCTTCACTCTGCTTTTGAATTGCTCCCATCTGGACGTAGACAAAAAATTCCCTTGGCTAGAAAAAATGTCTATAAAAAATCTTTTCTTCCAAAGGCAGTGATTATCTTAAATCGTACAGTGTTTTAATTGAAACAACAGAACGGTTGTCAATATTTTTAATTTTTCTTTCTTACAGTGTTTAACTATAGAATTTTTTTTGTATTTGTGCTGTTGATGTGTGATGTGATTTTTAAGCAGTGAATGTATGTTACAGTGTCAAAGAAAAATTTCCTCTCTGTGAAAACAGACTGGACAATAAAGTTCAATCAATCAATCAAAGCAGCTCTCAACAACAGCCGCACAAGAGCAGAGAAGACCAAGGTGCAAGAAGCATACAGCAAGGCCAACAAGTGTGCCAAGCAAATTATAAAGGCAGACAAGAAGAACTACATTGACTGCTATTGATGAGGCAGAAGAAGCAGCTCAACAAGGCAACATTGCCACAAAGATGTTGTCCAAGAAGGTTGGCAGACCAGAGGGACCCGTGAAGGACAAGCAAGGGAACAGGATCATGGTAGAAAAGAGAGACAAAGAAAAAGGTGGATGGAACACTTTGAGTTGCTGAATAGACCACCACCAAAGAACCCGCCAGAAATAACTCCTGCAGACAACGACCTACCTATAGACTGCAGCGAACCCACCAAGGAGGTTATACGCAAGGCTGTCAAACACATGAAAAGCGCAAAGGCAGCAGGGCCAGACAACATTCCAGCAGAAGCTCTGAAAGCAGATGTACTGTAGAAAATGCTGTAAATTTATTCTACCCACTCTGCAAGAAGATAAGGGAGGAAGGACAGATACCAACAGAATGGAAAGAAGGCTACCTTATCAAGCTCCCAAAGAAAGGAGACCTCACCAACTGCAACAACTACAGAGGGATAACTCTGCTATCCATCCTCCACAAGGTTTTTAACAGAATTATTCTCAACAGAATAAAAGACGCAATAGACACACAACTACGTGATCAGGAGGCTGGCTTTCGGAAGGAACGATCATGCACAGACCAAATCGCCACACTGAGAAGCATCCTGGAGCACTCCTTGGAATGGAACTCATCCCTCTATGTCAACTTCATTGACAATGAAAAGGTGTTTGATAGCATGGACAGAGGAACACTGTGGAAGCTGCTGAGACACTACGGAGTTCCGGAGAAGATTACCAACGTCATCAAGTACTCATATTAAGGAATGACCTGTGAAGTAGTCTACGGTCAACACCTTACGAACGCCTTCCAAGTGAGAACAGGGGTGAGAGAAGGATGCTTGCTGTCCCCGATCATGTTCCTGCTGGCAATTGACTGGGTGATGAAGACCTCAACATCAGAGTGGCAGAACGGGATATAGTGGACAATGTGGAAACAGCTGGATGATCTGGATTTTGCAGACAACCTGGCGCTACTCTCCCACACAAGCCAGCAAATGCAAGATAAGACCACAGCTGTTGCAGAGAACTTGGCACGGATAGGCTTAAACATCAACAGAGGGAAAACCAAGACGCTACGAGTAAACACCAACAACGGAGCACCCATCAGCCTTGAAGGAGAAGCACTGGAGGAAGTGAATAACTTCACCTACCTTGGCAGTATCATCGACAAACAAGGAGGCATAGATGTTGACATGAAAGCCAGAATCGGCAAAGCAAGAGCAGCCTTCAACCAGTAAGGAGCATCTGGAAGTCTGGAAACATATCCATCAAGACCAAGATCTGCCTCTTTAACTCCAATGTGAAGGCAGTTTTGCTGTACGGAGCTGAAACCTGGTGGACCACAGCGACAACCACTAAAAATATTCAGACATTCATCAACAATTGCAATGGATCCTCCACATCCACTGGCCCAAAACCATCAACAACCAAGAACTTTGGCAAAGAACAGGACAACAGCCGACAGAAGAAACAATACTCCAGAGACGGTGGAGATGGATTGGCCACACCCTGAGGAAGCCGCCCTCAACCACCACTAGGCAAGCAGAACGTATTTCACTTTAGCAAAAGCATATTCTATAATTTCACATAGTGCTTTAAAAAAATCACACACATATTACAATATATTACAATAATATATAATAAACATATTAAAATTGTTTGTGGCTCAACTTGACAGATTTATAGCACAGATGTTTAAATGAAAAATATTTCGTAGTTAAAGCCTTACACTGTAAAAGAAAAGAAAAGAAAAATTCGCTGCCTTAAGTTTTTAAATAAAGTTGATTTGTGTAACTTATATAAAAAGTTGAAAATTGCTTAACATTTTTTATGAGTTAAATTAACAACACATTGTCATGACATATTGATCATATAATGTTTTACAGTGTAGCTTTGATTGAAGTTAACTTAATATATTTTTTAATGTGTACTTTCATATTTTAACCAACTTAAGTTTAAGATCAAACTATAATTGATGCTGTCTACTAAAAAATCCTGCAATTATAGAATACAGAAAGAAATTTGTTGACAACATGGTTACAGAGGGTCCATGATGAAATGATGACTGAGTAGTATTTTGTTATTTCATGAAAAGAAAAAAAAATTGTGTGTGTGAGAGTGTCAGTGCTGTCTTAGACATCAGCATTGTATTTATCCGCTCCATCTTCACTACGCATCCACCCTGGGAAAAGGCCTGTGACAGCACTGCGCTGTGAGAACAGGTATTATCGATGTGTTTTCACATGACCGATGTAATAATCTGTCTGTGTGTCTGTGTAGTCCATCTACACCTGTCACTGATGGAGCTTATGGTATAAAAGTATCAGTGTAAGCGTTACATGTCTGGACAATAGAGCGATAACCCAAAAGTGAGTGCATGTGTGCGTAGGTCAGGTTTACATTCAAACTTAATTAATGGTCTAAGTAATGTCAATTAAAATCTATAAATTGCTTATTATGGCTTGGTTTAGACATAAGTAGGATTGAGTTTATGTATAGCAAATATTAATATAAAATAATAAAGGTAAAAAGTTTGAATTGGAGTTTTAGTTTACTTTATTTGCTATTGTGCTCATAATCATTTTAGCAGTATACACACAGAACAATGGTTCCACAGCGTTCGGCACAGCTCATCTTTCTGTAAAGTTGGCTCAATGATTTCCATGTTGGCTCTGCATCAACAGCAGTCGTCATTATAGCTCATGTTAATCTTGTCATCCGTTTGGCACAAAGACACCTTAGACTTTTTCACTGACAGCTGCTGTCTAAAAGGGAGGGTTACTCAACCAAAACACACCCTCAAATATCATGCTAAGGACGTTATCATTGCCCAGATATTAATTCACCTTAGACCTTAGCGGTTAAACCCAAGGTGGACATGAACATATGAACATATGTAAATCACAGTGTACTAGACATCAACAACAAAAGAGATTTCTACCATGGAGAATGTAGAAGCCTTTCAAAATAAACATTTCTTTTATTATTTTTAGATTATTATTTATTTATATTTTTTTCTGTGAAACATTATGTTCACCTTTTTTTCTTTTTTTTTTTTTTTTATGTACTATGATTTTGTATTTTTCATAACCACAAACTAATGTTCCCAAAACATTCTAGAAACCAAAAATTGTTAGTGTTATTTCATTTTTACTTGACTTTCAGACAGAATCATTTTTTTTCATCCTACAATTGAACGTTTTTATCATGTTTAACTGATTTGTTTAACATCTTTGTAGATCTTAGATCTTTGTTTGTGCTCTTTTTACATATTAGACTGATGATAAAATTATATTTAGGTGCCATAAAGACATTTACACCATTTTAGCATTAAACGAACGTGCTGCATCAAAAATGAATAAAAAAAATCAGTAATATTTTAAATATTATTGTAATTTATAATAATGGTTTTCTATTTTAAAATATTCTAGAATTAAATGTATTTTCTGTGATGGCAGAGCAGAACTTTCATCAGCCATTCCTCCTGTCTGCAGTGTCACATGATCCTTCAGAAATCATTCTAATATACTGATCAGGGGCTTTAAAAATTTTTTATTTTTAAACAATTGCCCCAGTTACCCTAATGTGACTTATTGTAGAAAATATTCTATTATAGGCTTTGTCAGGCCACATCTTTCACAATATAAATTGGCTGTATAAATAGACTAAATTATATATATATATATATATATATATATATATATATATATATTTATTAGGGGTGTAAGGGTTCACAAAATTCACAGTTTGGTTCGATACAATACACTGGTGTCACTGGTGAAAAAATTAGCAGATAAATTTCCTTGATTTTTATAAAAATGTTTTATTTATTAAAACTATCAAAGTATGTTTTTTTTTTTTACATTGAACAATGATGGAGCTATTCTTTACCCATCTTCTATGGTGTTTTCTTAGCAGCATACTGTATAAAACAAAAACAGCTCCTTATAAAAAAAAAATGAAAATTTTATATTAGTTATGAACAAATACAAAGATGTAACTTTTTATATGGAACTCTATAACTCTTTATATTGAGTGTGTTTTTACTCAATTGGTTCTCTATAGGGCTTATGTTTTTTGGAACAAAGCAGGAATTACGGTCTGTCTGACATGGGCTCGTGAAGGAATATTGTAACGGGGCTCAATTACATTAAGCATGTTCTTAAAAAACCTACGTTTTCCACTACAGAGTAAGGCGCTCGCTCACTCAGTACGCGCTGAAGGCTCGTTGCAAAATGGCTTATGCGTTTAACAGACCAGAAATAGAAGATCCTCCAATAACCAACAGGTCTGGTGTTTGGGTGCACTTTGGATTCCCTGTTAAACGCATTGGCCATTTTGCAACGAGCCTTCAGCGTGTATTACTGAGTGAGCGAGCGCCTTACTGAGTAGCCTAACATAAACATATAAGTTAAGTTGGTGTTTTTTTTCTTCTTCGGGGGTGTCAGGGGCGTTGCCTGTTACGTCGTTTGGGTTATTGGGCTACCTTGTTGAACGCATATCATTATATTTCACAATTTTTTTTATTTTCCAAATATAATTAATTAGTCCAACGAACCATTCGGTCCATAATGCGTACGGCGTACCGAACTGAAAGCCTCGTACCGAACGGTTCAATACGAATACGCGTATCGTTACACCCCTAATATTTATATATATATATATATAAATTATGTATGTACTCTTTTTCTTATCTCAAATAGTTATGCCTGCTTTTACTTACTATTAATTGTCAAGTAGTATTAAGTCTGTTGGCAAAAGGGAACCTGCTACTTGTACCAACATATCCAATGTGTTATATTATCCGACAGTACTTCCCTAATATCAAAGTCTACACAATAACACGACGGCAGCCTAGACTGCTGTGGTTTCTTTGAAATATTTAACCTCGTGTCCAAACAAGTCACAGCTATTTCCTACAGGAAAGTGTTCATTTTCATACAGCAGGCGTAAATTGTCTTTAACTCTCTTGTCATGATCTGTCAGTTGCTAAGAAAATGAACATTTTTGTGGTAAGACTACAGTAAGTCTCAGAACTACATTTTTAGGCACTGCATGATCTATGAGCATAAAAAATCTGATAAGAAGGAAAATGCAAGGATAAATCTATTCAGATGTATGCTTCATAAATGTTTATGGCCATTTTAATTCATTCTGAGGACTTGCAATTGCACAAATTTGATTCAATGAAAATTGGGGCTTTAAGGGATTCCGGTAGTCACATTATCAGACAATTAGCTCCATTGTCTGCTGTCAAAAGTGTAGTGATGAAGCATTGCTCACACAGAAGTCACTTTCAAATCAAGCAGCTTTTTGTTTCTGGCAAATGTGTGTGACCAACATGAAGCTGTTGTGAAATCTGTGTCGCAAAATCTTTCGTCCTGACATGAAATTCCTGATTGTGCTGAATTCTTTTGAAATGACTGGTTTTCACCAGAACATTTTTACAGCAAAAGTTATTGCACCTTTATCTGAGTTTTGGGGCTTGAAGACAGATTTTGTGTTTCAGTGCTAGTTGCAAGTATTCTCAAAAAGTTTAACCAACTATTTTTAATCAGTAAAGGCAGGAGTTTTCACCATAATGTTTAGTAGTACTGCTGACTGGTGGTTTATGAATGAACGAAGAAAGACAGATTGATTCCAGCAGTCCTAATACATGAGTACACAGCCAAGATTTGGGTGCATAGGTGTTATCACCATTAACCATTCTGTTCATTCACCCTGAAATCCCACCAAATCCCAAAGGAGAAAAACGACACCTCTGGCACAAATCAAAAGTTAATTCAGAGCCCTTCTCATTTTCAGTTTGCCGTTGTGTCTCGCTCTGCTGTTAGAGCCTTTGTTTTACCGTGTTTTGTATGGCATCTATGTGAAAGCTGACCCCACAGATGCAGGCGCTGAAATAATTTATCACTTCTGGCACCTTGCGGCAGCGTCATAATGACCCAAGGCTCTAAGTGAGGAAACAACATCTCGCCACTCGTGCTGCAAGACAAAAGCACAGGTGAAATTCCACACTAGTTACCGCTTAGTTGGCTGCGTTACCACGCATGCAGCTCCCCGAGGTCCTGTCGCTTAAGTAAACGCTGTTTGGCTGTCACAAGTTGCCTGTTGCCTCGGTTTACCTCGCGCTTTGTACATGTCATGTTTGTTAGGCTCTTCTGGTAGTGTGATGTTACCATATCTAGCTGATGTTGCCATGTTTAAGTGGTGAAGATGGTGACACAATTGTGATTTCTTTTAGTTTATTTTTTATTTTTATAAAACAGTTCATTAAATGTGCTAGTTTTAACAGGTCTGTTGCAACTTCAAATTAATTATTCGGCTTTATTCAATTAGTGTGGGTGTGTTTTGCATGTTTTTTTCTTTTTATCATGTCATTTTTGTATAATTGTTTGTTTTTATTAATTCACTTTCAATGGGCATATCCAGCTGAATTTGACAAGAACAAACACCACAGGCAATTCACTCCCCTTACGTAAAATCATTTTTCCATTTGCTCAGCAAGTCATCTGTTGACATTGTCATTGGGCCTGTGTTGCGCACGTTACCAGGACAACCATGAAAAAGGAGAGCCTAACATTTAAATCACACGCAAAACTAAAACCACAAGAATGTACAACTGTTCCCGCCCACTGCTAATAGCTCTGAATGGAGACTCCTGACGTTAGTAGGTGGACCGTCATACCTCCAGCTGTGAGAAACTTCTTGAAAAAAGCGTTGATTGACACAAAAGTCCTTAAGTGAGAATAAGTCATTGTATTGCACCATTGTTGTGGCTACCTAACAAAAAATTTATATAAAACACAATGGTAACACTTTATTTTACAGTGTACATGTTAGGGTACATGTACTCACTATTATAATAACAATAAATTATGCATAATTACATGCAACCAACCCTAAACCTAACCCTATAGTAAGTACATGTAGTTAATTAATATTACTCAGTTCTTAAATTATAATTACACTGCAACAAGAACATCTTAAGAAAAGAAAAGAAAAGAAAAATGGATGTTTGAGAGTTACTTAAATTTTGTATATATTTTATCGTACCTTTAAAACATAGTTATAACAGGTTTGACCTGTTTTGTATTCGAAAATGTGCTGATAATGCAATCTTACTATGTGACAGTTCAATGTTTTTTGTTGACTTAATTAAGTCCTGTCAATTGTCTTTTACCAAAGTTGAACCATCTAGAATTTTATAGGTAGGGAAAACCTCAGCTAGTTCAAAAATCTATATTTCACATCATAGTTATACCTCACACTCCACCCATTTTTGGAAATGTACATAATCATTATATTCATACAGTGTTGGGGGTAAAGCATTACAATGCAAGTAACGTAATCAGATTACTTTTTTCAAGTAACTAGTAAAGTAACATATTACTTTTTCAAAAAAAGTAAGGCTAGTTACTTTGTTTTCCATGTTTTGACTGACAGCTCTCGTGTTGCCATGTTGAGAGAAATCGGGAGTAAGTGCAGAGGCGTTGTGTGCACTGTTATGTTACTGTAGTTCTAGACTAAATATGAACATTATTTACTCTTCTCATGGCACAAAAACAGATTTAGTATTCCTCAAAATGAATAAAAACAGTCAAATGCAAACTCATAATATTATCTAAACCTGCAATAATTAAATATGTTTAATAAGACCTATATCATTTGTTTTTAATCCCATTTTATTAACCAATGTCTTTGTTACTGACCTTCGATGATCTAATTCAACCATACTAATAAGCAAAAATGGCACATTTGTGTTTCATTTCTGTTATTGCTGAATAGTGTTGAACTTTCTTCTCCTGCGTCATAGTCTTCATGCAATTTGTTTGAGCTGCGTCCTCTACTGTATAGACATGAATTTACATTTCCTTTAGCCTGAGGCGTATTAATTTCACTTTTTGTCTGAATTGGTTACATGTGTAAAATAAGGACTTTTTTATGTTAAAAACAAACAAACAAGCCCTGCCCAGATTTTAAAGGTAACTCAAAAGCAATTTAATGCATTACTTTCCACAAAAGTAACTAAGTAACGTAATTTCTTACTTTTTTAGGGAGTAACGCAATATTGTTATGCATTACTTTTAAAAGTAACTTCCCCAACACTGTTCATACCATTTGCAACCCCCCCCCCCATGCACCTCAAGTGTCTTATTGTCTTTATAATACATTTTGCTACTTAATAAAAATATCAGCAAAACTGTTTGTTTGTTTGTTTAATGTTTTTGTTTGTTTGTTTTGTTTTACAGTATGTGCAGTGAACTTACCTGTACTTACAGTGTACTTACCAAAGAAAGTATTGAATAATATAAGGTTTAGGGTTAGTACTATTACCCTGTTATTGAGATTATTATAACAAGTACATAGCATGTACATGTGGAATAGGACTGTAAAATAAAGTGCTACACATTTTATATAAGGCTCATTCAGTACATGCCAACATTCTACTTAAAGATATAGTCCCTGACTACGTGAACAAAAGTCAATATTTGGCTTGAATGGTTGCTGAGTAATAATATACACAGTAACGGGGTGAAAAGGAGTTTGCCTCATACCTGTCACAATTATGTGTGTTTTAGCATTAATAGAGTACTACACCAACTCGCATCCAGTACTGGTGATACTGCTTATTATTGTTCTTATACTTTAGATATCAGATCAAAAATATTCTATCACCAGCTCAATACCAAAGATATTCTAATGGGCAAAAAGGACCATAGTTTAATTGATTTCTCAAGCCCAGGAGATCCAGTAGACTGATACTACACTTACTGTAATAGTTTACCTTCAGTCATGATTCATACTGAAACAACCAACCGCTCTTTGTTCAGTGGAAAGTCCACACGTCCTGTCATTTTTCAAGTACTTTCTAGACCTTTTAAATCCATGCCTTAACAGGAACTAAAAGGAAATTGCTTCATATGGTCATTTGTGTGAATTCTTCCAGAACTATTATTTTCTTAATCAGTATTTATGTTTTATTATAAATTGCATGATATATTTAGAGAATCTTTAGAGAATTTTTGCTTTGTTCAAATAAAATCTAAAATAAAACTGTTATGTTAAAGGAGATTAGGACAAAAATATTTTTTTACAGTTTGACCAATGGATGGAAGATTTGCTTGTTACAAATGGGCAATCAAGTCTTTTTTCATTCAGATTTTGATCAGGGATGTTTATTTTAGACTGTGAATAACAATGCTTTATGACACTGTTTTATTCTTCTTATTTCTGCAATGTTCTCACTGACACTTCCTTTTGGGATTCTAGAGGAAATTATGAAATGTCATTTATAAATGAGATCATTACAGCCCCCATTAGAGGCTTTTGACTGTTAGAGCATCAATACAATACAAAAGGATTCTCAGACCAGATCTTCCATTGTTGATGTGTTGACGCAATTAATCTTTTGACTGACGTCCTGAAGTTACATCAGAAGAAGGATCTTTTTATTTACTGTTTGTGCCATGTTTCCTAGATACCTTTGCATTTGTCCCACGAACACAGTCTCTCAGTAATTCCAGTCTGTGGGTTTTCTGGCATATTCTCTATACTCGACATTTTCCAAATGCTGCAATCCATCCACCAACCACTAAAAAGAGATGACACTTCAAAATGAAATCTTTCATATCATCAGATGATCTTTAAAACTTGTCTTTAAAATGCAAACACTGCCATTTGGCATAAAACTTCCTAGAAATCAAAACATTGAGTATGCACTGCAAACCACGCATAAAGACAATAAACCAAATTCATTACAATAGCAGTATTGTTCTTTCCTGTTGGTGCAATTCAAAACTGTTCAGAAATCAGAAAAATTGAATTTTGTCCAGTTGACGTGGGAGGCAGGAGGATGCAGGTGGAAAAAGAAATAAAAGAGCTTTTTAAGATGTAGAGTGTGGGAATCTCCTGGCCCAATTGTTATTAGTTTATGGAGTAACAATAGAGAGTTGATCCCAGAGCCTTCTCTCAGACTGGACTTAAGGTAACCTGACACTGTGGGACCAAAAAAGCAAATGCAAACACACACGTTTCTTCAACAAAGTAAAAAAAAATAATAAGGTACCTATATATTTTTATGAGCAAACAGACACTTGAGAAATTCTGCATAATACTTTCTGATGAAAAATCACATTGAATTTGTCAATTAATACAAAAAACGTCCCCTTAGCAAACTCTGAAAGTTAAGTTCTTTGTTGTGATCTTTTTTCATTAACTTATAAATGATGTTCTGTACATTTCAATATGTAGTTATTGGAGTAACAGTATTGTTAAAGATTTAACTGTTCTTCTTTGGTCCCTGCGAAGCAGGTTTTCAAGTTTAAGCATCATATTATTGACCAGTTATGCCATAAAAGCTTGTGTGCAACAGATGGTTACTGCCTGTACAAGGACAGAATACTATTTAAAAGACTTCAGCAAACAAGGCAGCTGCTGTAACAGGTGACATACACAGTGAGATCCAAAAGGCTGAAAATACATTGAATATATATATATATATATCAAATTTAAAATGTAATTTGCAAATAAAGTTTTGAAAATTTTCAAAAAAACAAAAACAAAAAAAGTCAACCTAAAAGTAAATTGAAAATGTCTAACGTTCAACAATATACATTTATACATTTTTAATAAACAAAAATGAATATGCTGATACTCTATAAATAGATATGTAGGTAAATGCCACATTTGACCACTCCAGACACTGCCATAACATTGCACAGCCCACGGTTGTAAAACCTGGTGAATTTAAATTCCTGGCAAAATTAGATAAAGGTTTACATGTCAAAATGTGTTACTTTGTGTTTTTAATATGTATTAACTCTATATTACAGGTTTTTTTAATGCCTTCGTCTTGCTGTATTGTGTTAGTTTAGCCAAATCATCTGCTGAAGTCTATTGCAAATAAAGATATTCATACAAGCGGATAACTAGGGTTACAGACACAGAGGCAACTTGCTTTTGAGTGTTCACAGACATGCTTTCAGCTTTTAAATATGGCAGATGGCTTATGTTTTCTGCTTTGTAATATATTTTATTTATTTCTGTGATGGACATTATTTCAGTCTTCAGCATCACATGGTCCTTCAGAAATCATTTTAATATGCTGATTTGGTGTACAAGAAACATTTCTTATTGTTATCACAATAATAGTTATGCTTCTCATTATTTTTGCAGAAACATGACACATTTTTCAGGTTTCTTTGTTGAATAGAAAGTTTATGCATACTTTATAAATAAAAGTATTAATTTATTTCAATAATAATAAAAACAATAATAAATTAAATAAATAGTAATAATATTACTGACCGTAATCCTTTGAACAGTAGTGTATACATGTATATATGTATAAAATGGGTGACATGTATAAAATGGGTGACATAAAGGTGCTTAACGTGCATGAAAATGCACAAATTCGTATATTACATCATCCATTATCACAAGTTTCTTCAAAAAAATATGCAGTTGGTTAGATTAAGACATGTTGACAGTAACGTTTCACTTTTCTCACACAAGGTTGTTGTGACTTAGTGTACTACAGATAGGCGTATCAATGGTGAAAGACTCAATGGTGAAATTGCAGATTTTATTGATAGTGCACAGAAGTCATTTAACTCCTTGTTCTCTGACCCCATTACATTGAAACGTCATTCCCTATCTCACCTGAAGAAATCCCAGCATTTCCGGGACCCATATATGTTCACCTCCCACTGAATTCCGGTGCTCAAAATTGCGCAACTACCCCCTTAAAGTTATATTCAACATCCTGCTTGATCTCAAAGACGTTATATTGGACATACGTCATATTGTTAGAGCATAAAGCAAACATGTCTTCATTAACCCTTTGGTTTCCTTGTGATTCATATAACAGTTATTAATATAATGTCTGTGGGTAGTCAGTTATTTTCTGTGTATTGATATTTGCTCTTTGTCTTTTTTATCAATAGGATCTTTGAAGTCTTAAAAAAAAAAAAAAAAAAAAAAAGGATAAACAATCTGGTTAAAATTTACAGTAGTAAGAAACAGACTGTCTGAAAGTCAGAAAACTTTTTTTCTGTAGACCAGTAAAGCTTAGCAGTTATATTAATAGTCAAGATATATCACATTAAAACAAACATTATCTTCTTAATGTCGCAACAAATGCTTTCATTTCAAGATGTTCAATAGCTCACATTGTTTGCAACATATTTGTAAAGCTTCACATGACCTATATGAAGTCCTTCTGCGCTATTGTGATTTTGCCCATTTTGTTTATCCAGGTGTCTCTTTTCAGAACTGCAATGTATGTGAAAAGTTGTCTGTGTCCTTACTGAGATTCACAAGCAACATTGCTCGACCCTTACTGATCTTCTCATACTGTTTGTACAGTAGTCACCGATTTCTGGACAAAATTATTTCATACTTATGACTGCAGACACATGCTGTAAACACTAATGTGCTGTGTACTTAAAACTATGTTTACTATGTTGTTATATAGTTATATTTACTTACATATTCACATTTACTTCTCAACACTTGTAGTGTAAACTGTAGAAACATCATAATAGAGGTGGTGCAAGATAATAAATCAGAGTTCATCATAAGGATGACATTAAACTAAGCCAATACTTATTTATAGATAGTGAACAGGATAAAACGCAGTAAATGTGTCACACAAAGACGTCTGGAAGTGTCCTTTACTGTTTTTTTTACCATAAATTCATCATCACATAATCATAATTTTGATAGCATTTTAAAATTATATATAATGCTAAACTAGTTTTTTTTTTTTGCTGTATATTATAAGGTGACTTACAGTTAACCAATTAACATGTGTTTACTGTATAGTTTGTACAGTTTAGTTCTGTAAAATTTAGAAACTTACAGTGTACTATTTGAAACAAAACTGAATAAACCTAAAAAGTAAAAAATACAGCTTTTTATGTACATAAAAACGTACATTTTTGTTGAAAACAGTTGGTTACCATTATGGTGATTAGTGTTCAGTCTCACACTTATCAAATCTTTTTTCAGCAGTTTACTTTACAGCATCCAGTAGTACACAAAGCATGCTAGGAAAAATCCCTGTCCATCAGAAATCATGAAATGAAAACAACAGTAGGCTATTTTAATTGCAAATTTTAGTTGACTGCAACTGGTTAGTCTTAATGGAATGATTATCTTAACTCATTGTGAAGGCCACACTAGGTGATCCTAAGAAATTAGTTTATAAATATACATAAAATAAAAACTTTGTCCATATTGAACATGCTGATTAATTCTCCTGAAAAGTTCACATGTAGAGAGATGTTTTGGTTTCAAAATCCTGTCACTGAGGACATTCAAAGCCAGGAGCAATTTTAGATTTGACATACATTGTTTTGAATGTGTATGTATTTATATGTGAGAAAGTATGAGGGAGAGGGTGAGAAACATAATTTTTCTGAATGCTTTCAGTGTACAGACAACACAAAATCCCAATTGTGAATTATAGGACACAGTAATGCATTTCTACATTATGAGCATTGTGTTTTAGAAAGTGGTCCTAGTTTGTATTCACCATAGGAACAAAAAAATCAATTTTTCACCTTTTGTCATACTACTCTTTTTGACATTTAACAATGAGAGTCTGGGTGTGTACACGGTTGGTTAGCGCTGCACGGTTTGCTTAGATCAATGCTGATTCTTACCTTATTGAAAAGTACACATTTTAGCTGCTGTGCTGTAATAGGAGTGAACAATCAGAGCCTTTTCAGGGCTGAAGGACACCCTCCCTCAGTCAACATTTGGCTCTCAAATCCATAGCCGGCACCGGCTCTCTGGCCCCCGGAATGCATCAGTTACTTTCAATGTTCAGATATTCATTTACAGAGTTGTTTTGAGGCCATTTTGTGCTGTTGACTGTGAAAATGTACTGAGAGAGGTTTTCCAGCTGCAAAAAACAAGATGCTAAATGGTGAATGTTCATGGTAGGACATCTGTCATACCCTCTGACACTGCAATTGGAAAATTAGGCATAAAAATGAAGCAAAACTGCATCGAAACGCAGCACAAGTGTATACCTGTGAAGTGCCCCATAGCACACGTGTTCAGGAGTGTGTGAGAGAGAGCTGCTGATGTAATTTGACCTCAGGAAGGTGAGCAATTGCAGGCAGAGCACTAGTAACCACACACTGAAACTCACCACAATCCATCAACCAATTGCCCATGCAAATTTGATACGAGTCAGGCAAGGCAGGTCTGTTGATTACACAAGCACACATGCTGCTCTCAAGGTGCTCAGGCAAGATTCTTTATAGTTAGTGTACTTAATTCTGCATAAGCACACATTCAGTATCCTAGTGATTCTTTTTCTGAATGTTTTCAGGATACCAGTGATTTTATATGGCAGATATTTTTACCTGTTTTGCCACTATTGGTTTCAAAATGTTTTAAAAGTTCCTGTATTTACTATTTACATGAATTCAAGTGATGCTGATTGATTGTTACAGCTGTTAAAGCAATAGTTATATTAGAGTTAAATAATATGATTTTTTTGTTTTATTTATTTTATATGTTTAATTTTCTCTTGTTGAGTACAAGAGGAGATATTTCAAATAATTTTCATGCAGTTCTTTTCAAAGTATCCCCTCTTGTGTTGCATAGAAAATAATACTATACGTGTTTGAAACAACATGAGGGTGAGTAAAAGAATGCTGTAGGGTTAATTGTTCCTTTAAAATGTGTTTATTATCATGTGAAAACCATCTATCTATCTGTCAGGTTTGTATTGACGTGTTTTTTTTTTTCAATAAAAATATCATACATAACAAAACTTTTTGCAATAATCTTTTAATTTTAACTCATCCTATAATATTTATACTGGAACAGCATCCTGTTTTTTGTTGTTGTTGTTTTTTGTTTGTTTGTTTGTTTTTTGTTTTTTTACCACAGTTCAATTTCTGTTTAAATTCATGAATGAGATAAAACAATTCATCAGGGACACCGCAATGGTTTCTGGTCCCCCGAACATCATATCGACTCGGGGCCCCCTATGATCGTGTAAAAATCGCACTTGGAATCCTCCTAACCTTCCCCCCTTTTCGGCGTCCCTGCAAATCATACACATATACCCACACAAGTAATACTTAATGTTCTGAACTGTGAGGTGTTGAGTCTTGACAACCAACATTTTGTTGTAAATTATTATAATTACAGTGTGTAACAGACTGTTCTGTCACCAAGGTCCTTCCCTTCCCCACTTTGTATGTCCATATACTTTAACATTCATATTAAAAAAATAATAATAAGCATTTTGTTTTAAAGAAACAGCAGGGTTTTTTTTTTACTCAGTGTGTCTTTAACTGGATTTTATATAAAAGTAAGCATTACTATCCTTTTTGGCATTACATAATGTACATTATATAATGTGCGCATTACACAATGCATGGCTGTTTTTTGGCATACTGCACTGAGCTCAGTGAATCTTTGCATCATGTAACTTTCGTGATGCAGCAACCTCATTTAAACCCAGGAACAGGTGTTTCCACCTTGTCTGACCTCTGACAGTTGCCTTCCAATTGGCCTTAAACAATGTCACCTGCAGTGATCACATCTGTTTTTGACTGACCCCGTCTGTACTCAGGCTCTTTGATGAGGCATGTGATGGAAACTAATTAATGCTCTAATTTGTTTCGACCTGAGATACGTTTCAGACAAAACAATAACAGCTTTCAGATAAGTGGGATTTACAGATTTTCAGTTGTAAGTTAGTCTGCTTTAATATAATCACTAAACATGGGCATGTTACAATATGCACGGATGTCTTATGTAATGTCTGTGTGGGAGCTATGGAATTATGTTATTATGATTGAGAGAGCCAGACAATGAAGTAATAAAATATATTTATTTATGCAAGCTAAAATATGTTGTTTTTAGTCAATTCAGTTTAAATTATGTTTGATTATGAATAATGTCAAATAAATAATGCAGTATTTAAACCTAAATTAAGTTTACTTGCAACTAGTAGTGAACATTATGTCTGAGGCAAATCATTTTTTCTTAATTTATTTATTTAATTTATTATTATTATTATTTTTTTAATACATGAACAAGCTTAGGTTGTTTGCTGGTTTCCCAGCCTGTAAGCTGGTCTATAGCTGGACGATAAAGTGATGTACAAAACCAGCCAATAAACCAGACTTGAGAGTCCTGCTAAGACCATTTACTAGCATGATATTTTAATTCATAAACAAGGTTCTCATCACAAAAAAAAAAAAAGTTCGTTTTCATGGTGAGCAAAGAAATAATTTTTTATAATACTAAAGCCTCAGCATAAATTTCCTGATGGGTATACAGAAAAGCAACGCCTCCATGTTAAACACCTCTAAGGTGAGCCACGCCTACCTGCTTTGTGATTGGAGAAGGCGCTCTTTCCTTCGCTCTGAATGGCTAACGCAGCTGTCACTCAAGTACTACGTTTTCACAATGTGATACTTTACAACAGGTAAGGCTACCTGAGTGGCACAGGGAGGGTTTTTGGATACACCGCTCATCTGGATGTAACGACAAGGACGTTAAAAATAATCACGTATATGTGTATTCGTAAATAAAAATAAGATTAAAATATAATATCCGATATTTGCATATAGAAATGGCAAGTGTAGGACTGGCTGTTGGCGCACCGAATGCAGAAGAGAGGGCGGTTTTCACGCAGCTGAAACCCGTGCGGATGTGTAGCGCAGATGGGCCGGAGGACTCGTCTGTGTTTGGACACGTCAAACCCTCGGTGAGACTAGTAACAAACGCTGTCGAAATGGCTCAGGTATGACAAGAGCTCTGTGGTATCTGAATTAAACTGGAGAACAAAATATTTCAATGTCAAAACCTCACAAAAAATATATTAGAACAGATGCACTTTTAAGAGAAAGCACTTGCTCAGTAACAACAAATGATCTTCACGTACGGCGTTTTTTTTTTTCAAACTGCTCTCGTTGAAGTGTGCATGTTACATCTTCACATTAGGGTCAACTAAACTGTTGAATGTTTGTCTCGCATTGCGTTTACATTTATTAATTTAGCATAAGTATGAATAGTTGTGCAATGTATTTTTAGTATGAGTATTCATATTATTATTACTATTAACACATAAAAACAATAAATCTCATAGTATTTTTATGGTTGTTTTTTTTTTTTTTTTACATTCAGTAATTGAAAGAAATCAGAATTAGATTAATTGTGAAGTTACTAAAGTAAATGCCTCAACACCGTTCTTTATTTTATGCAGTAACACCAATTTATCTTTAAATTTGCATGTCAATTTTGCAATAAACACTGACGTCATATAGTTCTGTACATAGTCTAGTTTATAGCTGACTCGAACTTGACTTTATTTTGAATATATTATCTCAGATGGAGGAGAGATCATTGAAACAACTTTTACATGTATACTACGACATTAACACAAGTTCAGGCCCTTAAAACAGCCTATATTATAAGAATCAAATGTGTGTACTGTAAAGTGTACTTGAAAGTGTTAGTTAAATGTTTAAGATTTAGTTTGCTCTTTGCCTTTGGTCAGACTGCCTTTAAAGTATCACAAAGGCCTTAAGTATCTTATATACATATCTGTTTTAATGATCATATCTGAGACCACAATGGTTGGGTCTGAAACACAAATGGAATGTGCTGTGTTGGATCTAGGGATATGCTGGTATCAAATTTTCATGTTGCAATTAATTGCTAATGCTTTTATCACGGTATACGGTATTATCACGATATTGAAAATTAGTTTTTAAAAAGTGGTCATAATATAACATAGTATAACATGTTTAATAACTTTTTTTCTTATAACAAAAATAACTATGCAACAAAGCAATACATAAAAATATATAAAGTTAAAAGTTTTACACAGATTAAAGTGCAAAAGAACTATAAAGACCAATAGGTATCATGTTACAATAAGATCTCATTAGTCAACCTTAGTTAATGCATTAACATACACAATGAGAAATAGTTGCATTTGCTACAGAAGTTATTAATCTTTGTAAAAAAAAAACAAAAAAAAACCTTAGTTCATGTTAGCTCATGTTAGCTCACAGTTGCAATTTTCTATTTTAACAACGTGTTATATGTTGGATCACCCAAGATTAATGAATGTTCAGAAGAATTTTTCATTGAAGAATTTATGTTCACTAATGAATTAACTAATGTTAACTAATGAAGCCCTAATGTAAAGTGTGAACAAACAATAAAGAATCGAAACAGTTTCAAACAATATCTAGTGTATGTTGTAGTCCAGATTAAAATGTAAAAAAAAGTTTGAAAATAAATAACCTATTAAGTCTAAATATTTAAGTATTTGGCTCTGTGATGAACAACACAGCAAATCCACAAATCTGAATGGCTATTTAAACACTTTTAGAAAGTAGAGCAACGTTTTAGAAAGTAGAGCAGCTGCTTTATTTATGGGGTTTCCAGGTTAACGGCTGCATTTTCTGCAGTTTAGCGCCATCTGCTTTCAGAGAGTGAGTGCGCTTTTATTCAGCGCGTCTCTCACGTGTTCCTCCATGTGCTTCTCATGAGTGCTTGTTTACATCAGAGCACACACGCGTCTTTTAAGCAGCATACAGCGGTGTTGTGCATTTTTACCAGTTGATGGGAAAAGTATTCTTAAAATGCATTCCAAATTCAGAGTAATTTGTAATATATAATTATTCACAGTATTTAGAAGTGCCCACGATAACTATGTTGTGCATATTTATTACCGTGATATATCGCATTACCGAATACCGGCACATGTCTAGTCTGATCATATGGCGTCCTAACTAGAACACCACTAGTTTATGACTGGCTGAGCCAATGACTGATGACCTTGTTGTACTCCTTCAAAACTTTGTAAGGCCACAGGGAACATGTAGGTTGTTGGCTACACTGAAGAAAACAGCCTGGGCTGTTGCACGGTCTGTTTGACCTCATGACCCCCAGTACTTGTTGGCTCTAAATTAAACTAGATTACTAAAATAATCCGAAAACCAACAAAAATCATGATTGTAAATGATTATCTTAATTACATGAATGATTTGGCACATCTATTCATAAAACATGGCTGAGTCACATCGTCTCGCAGTGTCACACATCGCTATTGCAGTAATTAACTTTAATTTTCTGTTACAAAACCAGCGGTCACTGCTGTGAAGAGTAGTCAAGATGTTTCCTTCAGTAGTCATGGTCCTGAAAAGCCAAAACAACTGTTATCTATTTCCCCCAAAGCCATAAAACATCATTTTCATCTCAAAGGTTTTGTTTTCTCTTGCTGCTGCCCTCGGATGATTTGTGCAGTTATGGCTCCAGTAAACGGACAAGAAGCCTATCAGTCTGGTTTTATGGGGATCTGTAGACGAATCTCCATCTTTCTGAATTCCTTTTAGGCCATAAAAATGATTATTTCAAAGGGAAAGACGTTTTGTGTTGTAATTAGGAAAAAGGTCTTTGGGCTAACAGGGTTTTTGGACTCTGGAATATTCTGTGAAATCTCACGTCGGAGAAACAGTTCGGAAGACAAATATCATGCCGTTTCCAAGACTTCTGAGCTTCATGTGCTCCTTTACAAATAATACGACTTTTTTAATGGATAAGATATTTGATGTTTTAACGCATTCTAAAAGGGATTTTTCGGCAAAAACTATAATGATATTCTGTAATCATTTACTCACCTTCATGTCATTCTGTGAAAGATAAAAGGAGGTATATTTTTTATGAAATGATGTCTTAGTGTTTCTTTTTGGTGTCCATGCAGTGAAATGTTGTTCTAGATCTGATTGACTTTGATTATATGGACAAAACATTCTTTACATTTTTACACTTTAGATTTTATTGGTTTATTGATTTTTTTTTTCTGGCTTAAGAAATAAAGTCATACAGGTTTGGAACAATGTGTAGGTGAGAGAATTGATGGCAGAATTTAAATTTTTGGGTGAAATAACTCTTTAAAGAGTGAATGGAGTGAGCAATATTTTCAACGAACATCGACGCTGAGCGACACGGAAACCTCCGGCTTATTTATCTGAAAGATAATTTTTATGTCTAACTCGGCTCCCAGCCGTTATCGGTCCCTAAAATACATAACTTAGCTGTTGTAAATGTTCTCCAATCATTAACTCAGTTCTTGGGCCAGGGTTCAGCTGCTGTTCATTCTCCTTACACAAACCCAGTGAACAGAACCGGGTCTCTAAGGCCAACGGAAGCTGTAGCCAAGGGCACTTGCCTCTTTGCCAGTACCACATAACACAAGGCCTGTTTGTGCACAGAACTAAGGGCAGGGGCAGTACGCTTGCCAGGTCTAAAGCTATTTTCCATTAATTACCTGGTTTTAGCTTTCCAAAGCTGGCCTGATGGGGATGAAGGTGATATTGTTGACGTTAACATTGTGAGAGTACAATTGTCTGTAATAAATGGCTCATCCACAGCGATATGAAAAGCTGCAGAAGCATCAGCATTCATTGTGCATTCCCCGAGAGTACATGACCTCACATGTTAGGGTATGAGTTACTTGAAAGGATGAAGATATTTGTACATGAAACCACATCAGTGGGTTGTCAAGGAAATGCATTTTGACAATATATGCCATATTGTTGACATAGCTGCCACTTTAGACAGCTGGACATTACAGTTCTTTTGAAAAAATTATTGTAAAATATAATGACTGCAGTAAGTTCAACAATAAAGGCAGCTGTGTGTTTTAAGCGGGGTACAAATGTCTGCAACAACATTAAAATTCTTAAAAAAATAGAACTTATATTTTTAGTTCTTGTATAGTTTTCTCTCTATATATATGACATTTAAAATATTTTAGAAATTAAAAAATAAAGATTATAATTATGTGCTCTCGTGTATTCAAGGTGTGAATTCAATGTGTTATTAATTTTACTTAATAGTTACACCACAAGTCATTTAATTGAATCTTTTCTTGAAAGTGATGTGTATATATAATTATATTTTTAAAAAAAATCATGAATCCAACATGAATACAAAGAGTGTGTTTCTTAGAATGTAGCACTTGCAGCTTGAGCACGGCTGTCCTTAAAGGGTTAGTTCACCCAATAATCAAAATTATGTCATTAATAACTTATCCTCATGTCGTTCCAAACCCGTAAGACCTCCGTTTATCTTCGGAACACAGTTTAAGATATTTTAGATTTAGTCCAAGAGCTCTCAGTCCCTCCATTGAAACTGTGTGTATGGTATACTGTCCATGTCCAGAAAGGTAAGAAAAACATCATCAAAGTAGTCCATGGGACATCAGAGGGTCAGTTAGAATTTTTTGAAGCATCAAAAATACATTTTGGTCCAAAAATAGCAAAAACTACGACTTTATTCATCATTGTCTTCTCTTCCGTGTCTGTTGTGAGAGAGAGTTCAAAACAAAGCAGTTTGTGATATCCGGTTTGCGAACGAATCATTCGATGTAACCGGATCTTCTTGAACCAGTTCACCAAATCGAACTGAATCGTTTTAAACTGTTCGCGTCTCCAATAAGCATTAATCAGCTAATGACTTAAGCTGTTAACTTTTTTAATGTGGCTGACACTCCCTCTGAGTTCAAACAAACCAATATCCCAGAGTAATTAATGTACTCAAACAGTACACTGACAGAACTGCTGTGAACGAGAACGAGTCAATCTTTTGTTCGTTATCTGGCTCGGCTCGGTGTTTATCTTCAGTTCTCTCTTCACAGCAGTTCAGTCAGTGTACTGTTTGAGTAAATGAATTACTCCAGGATATTGGTTTGTTTTAACTCAGAGGGAGTGTCAGCCACGTTAAAAAAGTTAACAGCTTAAGTCATTAGCTGATTAATGCTTATTGGAGACGCGAACAGTTTAAAACGATTCAGTTCGATTTGGAGAACTGGTTCAAAAAGATCCGGTTACATCGAGTGATTCGTTCGCAAACCGGATATCACAAACTGCTTTGTTTTGAACTCTCTCTCACAACAGACACGGAAGAGAAGCAAATCTGAATAAAGTCGTAGTTTTTGCTATTTTTGGACCAAAATGTATTTTCGATGCTTCAAAAAATTCTAACTGACCCTCTGATGTCACATGGACTACTTTGATGATGTTTTTCTTACCTTTCTGGACATGGACAGTATACCGTACACACAGCTTCAATGGAGGGACTGAGAGCTCTCGGACTAAATCTAAAATATCTTAAACTCTGTTCCGAAGATAAACAGAGGTCTTACGGGTTTAGAACAACATGAGGGTGAGTTATTAATGACATAATTTTGATTATTGGGTGAACTATCCCTTTAAAGCAATATGATGGCATACCAAAGTCATTCTAAAATCCATTGAATCATATTTTTCTGTATAAAATAATATGCTAAATATAAGCATTTTCACTAGAGGTCTCATGCTTGGTTGGTTAATTTTTGGGGTTATTTTGGTTCAACACTGAACGTTTTGTTCAAGACAGGTATTTAGGCTGTTCAGGTTTTTGCATATGCTAACCAGTTCATCATCACACATTTGACTTGCCAATTGACTGGTTTGGTAAATCTGGTTCTTCATTATCGCACAAATGCCCTCATCTATCAGTCTCGGGAGTTCACAGCACTGTTGCACCTCAATGGCTCTCCAGGGTGCACTCGTTTTTAGAGTTCTATTTTTGTACATTGTTTGTGCCCAGATCTCCTCTTGCTATCACATGTCACTGTTTTGGTTTTGCTTTGTGTTCCAATCCTTCATGGCCGCCACACCTATGAGGTTTCTATTTACTCTGTGTTGCATTGGAGCACTGTGCAGAGCTGCTCCATTGAACTTGCCATTGTGTGCACGGTTAAAGCAGGGAATGATCTCCCCCTGCTTGTACCTGGTGCTGCAATCACAAATCAACTGTGAAAGACAATAACACTGTATGTGCTTGCCTGATCTCCCTTTTCAAATACAATCTTTTAAACAGCTGTGGTGAAGCGGAAAGGGTAAAATGGCAGAGCAGACATTTCAGTTTGACGGCAGCTAATCCAATTACTAAAGCATGCACAAAACCTATCAACATGGACTGCATACAATTAAAAAAATAAAAGCATACAGTGAACTTTAGAAAAAAATGTTTCCATGCAATTAAATGAAGGCATAATTAGGATCTCCGTATCGTCTGTTGTTTTGCAACTTAGAATTCTTTATTTATTTCTACTAGATGCAAAGAAAATTCAAATAAATTCTGCTGCAACAAACAATTTTAATGCATTTTGCCAAAATAGAGAGGGCCACTGGCTATTTTATAGGACACAAGAATTCATAAATAAATAACTTTTATTTATTCAATTGCTAAATTAATTAAACCAAAATGTTTTTTATTTTATTTAAACAATATATAAAGTAATGCTCAACTTAAAATCTGGTTATGACTGATGAAAATTATTCAGACAAAAACATTTTTAATTGATAACTTCCATTTTACAAATTGAATTTGATTGCACACAATGACATTAAATTTGGATAAAGTAATCAATTTTGAATTAGTAGGAGCGATGCACACTTTATGTTTTATGTTATCTCATAATTGTCATCTTCTGTTTCAGACACGGATGGAGATGGATAAATATTTGCCCCAAATCACCCCACTGGTTTCTCCAAACATTACGGATAAGAAGTTCCGTCGGGAAAGCGCCTCGGTGGTGGATGAGTATTTTGCAGATGAGAAGCCAGCCCCTTATAGTCTCAACATCAACGTTATCCTGCCTAATACCACACACCTTCGCACGGGCCTTTATCGCCCAAACAAACCTCAGGTGCATCAGATCAAAACTGAGCCAGGGGTGGACGAACCCTGTAGCATTCAGACACTCCCCGAATTCACCTCCGTCTTCAGCGTGCCCCAGACGGTCAACAGCCTCTTTATCAAACCTGACATAAACGTCACAGACGAGCTCCACATCGGCCCTCAGCAGCCAGCGGTCTACCAGATGCCCGTCAGCAGTAGCGACCTTACCACAATGACCTTCTCCCAGAGTCAATCGATGAATGGAATCAGTGCATCTGGCAGGACCATGCTCAACCTGAACACAGTGGCCTTGACGACGCAATCTGGCGAATTTGTCATGCCCGAGCCATTCTACACTTCACCCCAGCCGCACAGTTTGCCTCCGTCGCCCCCCAACTCCCAGCCTGGGAGTCCCGAGAACCAGGCAGAGCTCATTACCTCTGTTCACCCTCCCCCGCCGTACCAGGCTAGAATTGGAATGAAGGTTGGACAGATGACCCCTCACTCCATGCTAATGGCCCACGGTCAGGGCATCCTCACCGGACCCAGATACAACCGACGGAGCAACCCTGAGCTGGAGAAGAGAAGGATTCATCATTGTGACTTCCCAGGTTAGTGTGCCATTCCAATGAGTAATTTTGGATTGCATGTGACATACCATCCTGAAGATGGGCAGAGATTATCAGGGACGTTTGTCAACTAACATCTGGGCAATTTTTCTCTGTACCAGGATGCGCCAAAGTTTACACGAAGAGCTCTCACTTAAAAGCACACCAAAGGACTCATACAGGTAAGAAATCAAATCAAACTCTAACATAGACACCCTAAAATAAAAATTCTATACAGTTTTTTTTGGAGAAACATGGAGAAAGGGGAAAATGAAGGACTTTTTCATGCAGTTACAAAGAGACTGAGGCTTTTCAAGCTTCAAAAGGTCTTCTGATGTTATACAATAGCTTTGGGTGAGGAACAAATAAAATGTGCTGTATCGTAATCTTGACATTCGTGTGTCTGATTTGAATGATTGATAATGTTTGCAAAACCAACTTAGTAAAAAAAGTAATATATTTAAAATACATTCATCTCATAATCAGTATAGTTCAGATCTATTATCATATTTACTGACATATCGCTTAAGACTTACTGATATCAAACTTTTAATTCAAATTTATTTGGAGTACTACTTGTGCACAATGCACATTTCTTAATATTAACCCTAAAATGTGTTTTAATGTCACTATTGATGAGGATTTTAAGATATTTGAATAATATTTTTGAATAATGTCTTTAAATTAAGTATACTTGCAATAGTTCCACTTTAGCACAATCAAATATATTGTATCTTTAGTTGGACTTCAGCACTACTTCCGCACAATTAAAGTGCATTAAGTACAAAATTAGTTGTTCCAATTTAGCAGACTTTAAGTATACCAGTTTAGTATACTAAAAGTACAATATAAACATGTAAATGTATTAATATTCTTATTTAACATGAAATAAATGTATTTCATATACATTTCAGAATGTATTTTTCCATAGGGCAGACTATGGAAAATTAATCCAAACTTAAAGAAAAACATGACCGTTTATCCATATTCCTCTATGTTCTTCCCTCAGCTTAGATGTGTGGATACATACCTCTCCCGTCCCACTGCGTGCACTCAATCGCTGTAGCGCGCGGCGCCACTATGCTAGAGTTTAGCTTAGCACCATTCATTCCTTAGGATCCAAACAGGGATGGATTTAGAAGCCACCAAACACTTCCATGTTTTCCCTATTTAAAGTAGGTTACATGAGAAGTTACACAAGTAAGTATAGTGACACATGGCGGAAGAGCACTTTGCAGCACTTCGACCTCGGTGCAGTAATATCATCAGTCCTGAAAACTCCTCACTTTGGTTGTATTGACGGAAGTTAGAGGGAGAGGGGTAGTTTTCAGGAGTGATGATATTACTGCGCCAAGGTCAAAGTGCTGAGAAGTGCTCTTCCATCATACATTATAATTATAATTTATTATCCACTTAGAAAATGCCACGTTTTATTTTGTGTCACCATACTTGTGTAACTACTCATGTAACCGTCTTTAAATAGGGAAAACATGGAAGTCTTTGGTGGCTTCTAAATTCATTCATTCATGTTTGGATCCTAAGGAATGAATGGTGCTAAGCTAAATGCTAGCATAGTCGCGCCGCGCACTACAGCGATTGAGTGCACGCTCTGACAGGTACATTATTCAAACTTTCTTCAGAAGATTGAAAAGCCATAGAGGTTTGGAATGATATAAGGTCGAGCTAGCTATTCAAGCAGTTGTTTCTACTTGACCAGTTGCAATGTACCATCAACACAAAAACTACAAATGCTGCAACAGCTCACACAGAGATGACAGCCCAAGGACAAGAGATGTAGAAAGACAGAGAACAGGGTGGAGGGAGAGATTAATTGACTCTCTTTTCATGCTTTTATACACATTGTGTCTGCATGCCTGTACAAGCCCTGCATGCTTTCCCGAGGGGGAAATCGGCAAGTAGTGGAGGAAAAACCTGTTCCTCCTGCTTTTTCTGTCTGTGTTCGGTGGGGAGGAGGAGTGCACCGCCGGGACAAAAGAACTTGGCAGTTTCCGTGTGTTCAGCTCAGCGTAAGATGAAACCCACTGCAATCCCACCACAACTTAGAATGAAACCGAAATCTTCTTTCGCAACACAAATGGGTCTAATTTTGTTCACATGACGTTAAGATGATAAAAGCATCTTTTCCGCCTGCTTTTTTCATTCTTTTAGAATCTATTCCGGGTGGTCACAGTCACCGAGAATGTACAGGGATTCCCTGTAGCCTGAGGTATAATTATTGTTGTACTCTCACTTCCTGGCACCCTAGAGGTATCTTCGTAACTCTTTAAGCTTTGTATAAAACGTATGTTCCCGTGTGGTACACTGTAAATCAAGTACATGTTGCAAGTGTGCAAAATGTGTTATAATGTATACAACTAAAGAATTATAGTAATTTGGGCAATGTGATTACATTAATTTTATCACAGGGCATTTTTAGGCATAAAACCATGGTAAAATCACTGTAAAGCATGGCCTTGTGTGGCTTATTGCCCTATGGTAAAAGACACTAATATTTAATAAAAAGTTAAATGTATTATAATAATTGGGCTGTCAATTAATAATAAAAAAAAATACAAGTAATTTAATTTAAATTACAGTAAATTAAGGTCAAAAGTCAAAGAATTAAAAAATTTAAAAAAATTAAAGTCAAAGACATGAAATTATTTTGGCAAACAAAAGCAGAGAATATGTCACATATCACAGTTTTTCATCTTGGACCATAAAAAAACACGTTTGTAACTCGATTGACCAGTTTTTAAAAATATTTTTTGAGATTTTAAATTTTAGATTTTTATATAGGTCATTTTTAAAATAATGAATTGCACTAAAACATAAAACCTCCCACATAAAATAAAATCAAACAAAATTATTTGACCAAAAGTGAAGTTATGTATATGCATTCCCTATTCTAAAGTGTTACCAAACTATTTTCAGTAGGTTTTGTTGCTTTATTATCACGTTAATCTTTTAGTGTTCTTGCCGGACATTCAATTTCAGAACTGCTGCGATATGTACAACAACCAATTTAATACATGTTGCCAGATTAATGTTCATATTTCAGATAAAACTGACTTTTTTTTTTTTCTGATGAGCCTGTGTTGTTTGGCTCTCTATCCATCTGTAAGGTGTGTTTATGTTGTCACAGGTCAGGTAGTCACTCCTCAGGTGGACATGGTGTGGAGTTATGTTTCAAAAGATTTTGGGGGTTGGGAATGATCCCGCCACACAGAAAGCTGTCAAACAACAGTTTAAGAGCTCTAGAACATTCCGTGCTGACAGATGAAAGTCAGAACAGGTCGATAGCACATGTAATTTTGACGTCTTCAGGAATGACATGTTCTATTCATGATTAAAAAGTATGTCAGGATGTACTAGATGTGCTCTAACAAAGCAATTAAATACAAGCCTGCAAAACTTGTTAGCTTTGTAATTTAAGGAGTAATCTAAGCAGCTAGCTTGGATCATGCTAGCGGCTCTTCAAAAAAACACTTTGCCAGTTTGGTGGTGCATATCTAAACATGCTTTACAGGAATGTTACAGAATATATTCTAGAAGCCTGACTTTGTGTTCACAACCTAAACCGCTTTCAAAAGGCTTGTGATAATTTATCAACTTATTATTTCAAGGGCACTTGGTGCGTTTGTGAAAGCCTTGTATTATCTTAGTAATGGAACTTGTTGCCCACCTTCCTCAAATAGAAGCCACTGGTAAAAACCTTACAATTGCCTTATTTTATGGGTATCCATTCAAGTTTGTGGTGATTAGTAGCGATTATTGATTAGTATTCCTTGTGGTTTTAAGTGAATACAGACTAATACTGATGGTTGTTCTTCGTATTCTTATGATGGTGAAATAGATGTGTAGCAATATTCAACTTCCACATTTAAAGGTTGTGTGAGCAGTAAAATACTTTAGCGATAACAGATTAACCGTTGCCCAACCTTAACCTAACCAAATAGTATCTCTGTCTGAAGTGTTTGAAGGGGCACATTAACTTGTTCAAGACCCTGAGCTATTGGAAGCCTTTGCCAGATTAAGAGGACATCAGTTCATCTCCTTTTGAATTCTGGTTTCAAGTATAGAAAAGAGGGAGGGATGAGCGCAATTCAGAGAGCCAGTCAAAGAGCAAAGATTGTGCTCTCTTCAGTTATTTCTGAGAGCTGTGGAGTTTCACTGTGCTGAAATTAGTAGGTTGAACTGAAGCATTGTGTTTCAAAACAACAATTATTGTTTGATGTTATGTGGTTAAACACTTCTTATGGAAAACTTGTTTATTGGACTATAATCAGAGTCTTAAGTGACTAATGAAAGTTAAAAATGTCTTTGTAGAGTAAATGGTAACTTCATAAACTTTTTTTTTAAGCAATTTATATTTTTATTCAGGATGGATTAAATTGATCAAAAGAGACAGTGAAGACGTAAATCCAGTACTTTTGAGTTTTTGTTTTGTAAATTTATTGAAGAATTTAAAAAAAAAAAAAAATTAAGCGGCATTACATCTTAACATTGATAATAATAGGAAATATTTCTTGAACACCAAATCTGAATGATTTATGATGAATTATGTGACACTGACAACTAGTAATGGCTGCTGAAAATATAGCTTTGCATCACAGTAATAAATGATATTTACAAATGTATGAATTATGTTGTGTATTACTGTATATGGATTTTTTTAAGAAACTCGTGGGCGGTTAGCAATATTTATGGCTGGTAAAAAAAAAAAAGTCGCTTCTCATAATAATAATTCATGACATGCACAACAACATACCTGTACTAAATAAATATTTATTTCAAGCATTAAACACAAACCTTACCTATTGTTCATGAAAATCAACTGAACAAAAGCTCCTGCTTACATCTGTCAGTCAAACTTCAGTTGTCATGAAATAACATGTTACCAAAAGAAAGGCTAGGATTTTAGTTTGACATTTGACATTAATGCAACAGATAAAAGATTTGAATTATAAATTGGAAATATATTAGAAATCCTCTCTCAGTTTGTTTCTCTTTCCCCTTAATTTATCTCTCCATGATGCACAAACATACAGATACAGTGGTAGTTTAGGGTCACATGTGTTGAATGAACGTTATCTGTTCTCTCTGAACGTGGCTTTTCAGGATTCAGTGCTATGGCAAACCTCACAATGTCAGATCTTATCAGCGTGTGTTAAGCACCATAGGAATGACTTCCGTGTTTACACATGGGAGTTGTATTACTCTCTAAACCACAAGCACATACACGTCTAATTCCTCTATAACTGCCATTTAAAAATGTAACGATACACATTGTAACATGTTCAAGCTGGACGTTGTATGAATTGCCAAATTAAAGTATAGAATCATTCTGGTTAGCTGTTTAAGTTCAAAGTAGTTGCTTTTAAAGTAATTATTTTTCTATTTGAATATATTGTAAAATGTAATTTATTCCTGTCATGGCAAAGCTGAATTTTTAGTATCATTACTCCATTCTTTAGAGTCACATGATCAAAGAAAGAAAGAAAAAGAAATTTTTACTGAGCAAGGACGCATTGATCAAAAGTGACAGTAAAGACAGTCAAAAATAATTTAATTAACTTTTTATTCATTAAAGAATCCTGATAAAAACAAGGTTTCCATAAAAATATTAAGCAGCAAAAACATTTTAAAAATAAAAATAACCACTGCTCATAATTGAGCAGCAAAATGGCATATTAGAATGATTTCTGAAGGACCATGTGACACTGAAGACTGGAGTAATTGCTGCTGAAAATTCAGCTTTGTCATTACAGGAATAAATTATGTTGCAACAGAAAACCGATACATGAAGCTGTTTTTAAGGTAAATCAGCATAATGTTTTTGTGATTTTTCTAGGTGAGAAGCCATACCGGTGCAGTTGGGAAGGATGTGACTGGCGTTTTGCCCGCTCAGATGAACTGACGCGGCATTACCGCAAACACACCGGCGCAAAACCCTTCAAATGTGTCGCCTGCAGTCGCTGCTTCTCTCGTTCAGACCACCTGGCACTGCACATGAAGCGCCATCAAAACTGACCAACTTCACATCCTTACTTTTTCAACTTTTATAACAGTTTTATTGTTCTAAATATTTCACAGCCAGTTATGTACGATGATCAAACCAATGAAAGCTCTGCCGTACCAGCACTCCAAACGTTTTTACTGTAATGAAGAGGACTGGACATGACTACAGCATCACAACACAGGGCTCTAGTAGAATGTATACTGTATACTGTACATATGTTTTGTATGTGTGGATGTCTGTAGATTAATGTGAAAAGATGTTATGAGTTTTATACTTGACTTTCCTCCACTTTGTCTGGCTAAATTTGAAAATGTTCCTTTGGGACAGTCTTCCTAATAACTTGAAATGTAAAGTTTGATTCATTAATTCCAAGGTAATAGTTAATTGTTAATTTTGGATGACAATAACAATATTTATATGGAATTTCCCGCTCACAAAAAGCCATTTGCATTTGGGTAAAATGCTACGATAAAAAAGTAGTAACTCTAATGTTTGCTGTTCTCACAGTTGTGTGTCCATGGACACAGATCTTTATGAGACTCTTTAAAAAAGGCGCTCGGATCAGTCATGTGTTTGACATTTCGTCTCTTTGAATGCCAGAGAAAAGTCTGATGAATGAGACAAATGCGTTCTCAGAAGCATTTGAGCATGTGTGCCAAATTTTCAGATGAATATTAGCTGTTTACGTGTATTTTACAAGAGAGTTGATTGTTTTTATGCAAACCAAAATGCAGCATTGTCATCTAAAACTTAAAAGAAAGTGCATCAATCCCTCACATTTCCCAAGAACAAATTATTCATATTAGTTGTGAACATTGTAGCATTTCCCTTTTGTAATGCCCTTGAGACCTGTCTAGGGCTTTTTGCAGCATAATGACCGCAATTTATAAATGCCTCTCAAAAAAGTTCTCAAGTTCCCTTTATTTGCGTCCTTCACTTATGAGGGGAACTCTGGTGGATCAAAAAATACTGTACATACTGTAGTTAAAGTTAAACTTCTTGTAAATACTTTACTCTTTGAAGATAATTGTTTTTATTATGAACAAATGGGATTTTTTTTTTTTTTTTTTTGAATGTGGGTGAATTGAGTTTGTAGATCTTGCATACTAAGTGATCCGTTTAGCATTTTGTATGTACTTGTATGAATACAGAATTTTGGAAAATAAAAGAATAATTACATTTCTTGTTGAATAGGGTTTTTTTTTTGTCATATGCTAACCTGATTAGGTCCTAGGATTGTAAATAAAGTCCTCACTGGAATGTCATTTCAGTATTGACTACCTAGTTAATAGGCCTACTTATGTGATGGAAACTGATATTTCCGTGTTAGCCATGTTATATGAGGAACAATGTTCTTGGAACTATATAAAATGGTTACTTTTTTATGCATCTATGTAGGTCTATATCATATGAGACAACTTCCTTAAACTAAGGTAGGCTATTTAAGGATCGATTATCTTTAGTTTTCGACTGTTGTAGTTAATTATTGTTTTAACCTTGACATAACTGCTGGGGAATAGGCCTGGGCTATATTACGAAGTGGTTTTAAATAGTTTATAAATAGCATGTTTTCAGATTTCGCCACATTTTTTATTAAACACACGCTTGTTTTGTTAAGTATTAACTTTCAAACTTATATTGTTTAACGTATGTTTAAAACAGTGAGTCAGCTTGTAAAAAAAAAAAAGTCTTACCAGTTGCAGTTAGCGGAGGACTGAATTGGGTGGGGAGCAACTTTAAGATGAAATTTATACTAATTATAGTCTGACAAGAAAATTTACTTCAGCCTACAATAACAGACGATGACTTGAGGGGAACACCCATTTACTACAGTACAGCATGTGTTCTGTGGAAATGAAAATATGTAAATCATTTAAAAACAGTGAGCGCTACTGCTCTGAACAAAAGTAAAACTGCGAGATTTTGTCTAAAGCCTCGCTCATTCCTGAGGTGTTAACTGTGCTTAACGCAGCAGAGCAAATCCAGTTAAAACTTGCCCTGCTTCTTACACAGCTCGACAGAAATAAAGCTGGTCAGACAGTCTTTCAAGTCTATAAAAATGAATTAAATATATTTCAGATGGGTTAAATGTAATTTGTTCGATATTTGTTTGCTGAAAGAAATTGCTGTAAAGAACGATCAATAAATTCGCATAGCTTGTATCCGTGTCAGTGTTAATCATTATTGCACCAGTTGAGAAGTGAGTGTCATAAAGATTGTGGTTTGACCATAATTTATCCCCCCAGACACTGGGGTAATATAATTTCAGGAACAAACAAAGGACTAGCACCACTTATGAACTTTACTTTAAAGTCCTGACCGAGTTAGCCTACAACATTGGACTTTGACTTCAGTGGTTAGACTATGTCGGGTAATTTTATTGACAAAATTATAAAATATTTCACCATAATACATATTTACCTACTTGATATAAGTGGAATGATAAAACTAAACGAGGACACTGACATTTTGCACATTTATCACACAGTCCTCCAGTGCTTTGACGTCAACTACAATGTGCACCACTAGATGGCGCCAAACGAAAGACCTGAACCTGAAACAACAGCAGGACATCTCACTACCGCCACGTGGTTGCACAGCAGACACTGAACACCGAATCGTTTTATTTGGATCATTTATACATTTGAACAAACAGCATGAGTATGGAAGCTCTAAAATGAGATTAATACCATCGTAAGTGACGTGATTTTATCAAGTAAGACACATTCCTTTAGGAATATTCACGTCAAAAAAGTGCCAGAAATAAAGAAAATGATAGTAGAACACATCCTACTAGGATAGTGATCTCAATGAAATTAGCCAGTTTTTTTTTATCAGTTACAAATCAATTAGACAATATAGACTGTACCAGAATTATAATACACAACACATCTTGTTGCACCAAAAACATTTTATTCTATAAAAGGAGTGGGTAATCACAACTGTACAGGGGAAACTGACTTTTAACACCATTTCTCACAGTATCAAAAAGCTCGCGTTTTCCTTGCTGATCCTTACACACTTGTTCTGTACAAATACAAAAGAAATAACATTAATTACTTGTTTTATTATAATGATAACTGCATTGCACTGAGTAATATAGTACTGGCCCATAAGTTACTGCATTCAATATAAAATACCTATGATTCTGAAAGTTTAAAAGAGAATTTAATGATAATCACACTTGCACACATACACTCACACAAAACCCAAACTCTTTCATGATTCGAGCACAAGGTCGCACACTATTTTAAACAAATCAAATACAAACGATGAATGCAAACGTGCTCAGATAGACAAGGATGTCACAAATTTCAGTCGTGGGCAATTAAACATTGATAAGGGGCCGACTCCTAATGTTACGCCAACTTGGAATAGAATAATGTAAATTTAGGATGATATGAAGATATGTTTTACCATCATGTCTTGTACTAATTGGAAATAGACCATGCATGTGCCACGAATGGCCATGGTTTCATGGATTTCATGTGGATTATCAGTGCTTATAGGCCACATTCTGTCAGGGCATCAACGACATGCTCACAGACTTCACCAAAAAAGTTTAAAATAAAGTGGGGGGAAAAACTACTCTCCATGCAACACTTTTGGGGTGTACAACACATAGGGGAATCAGTTCAAGGGATATATATATATATATATATATATATATATATATATATATATATATATATATATATATATATATATATATATATATATATATATATATATATATAAAAGAACAATTACTTTTCAAAGAAACAACAAAAATAAAACGAAAACGAGTATTTCACATTATCTAGTCAGTGTTAAAAATAGAAATCCACCCGTTACATTTATTCAAGAACTTTGTAGATTATATACAGTATGTACATTAAATCTTTAATTATTCATTGTCTGTATGTCTATGATCAGTAAAAAAAAAAAAAAAGGATCACAGTCAAATGCATACACTATTCTAGAAAGATGTGCTTAGTAACGTTTTTTGAGTTGAAGCGAGAGAACGATACAAGATCTTACAAAAAAAATTGCTCTCTGAAAGTCATGCAGCTGCTGCAGACATGCACTTAACTCTCACAGGCTGGAATCGAACAAGCGTTGGTTCTGAAAAAAGGCTTGACGCGCACTTAATTAGCTGCTAGCGACTGAAATTATGACCATGTCTATGAGTGTTAGCTAGAGGGAAGAAATTTGTCAAAGAAACCATCTCCTCAGACTTATGTGGACTGTGCCCAACATTTTCTTGACACTAATGTCAAGTAACATCAACAGAATTTTGGGGGGAAGTGGGGGGGGGGGTGTTAAGGGGTAGTTTTGCATATCATACATATCAGGGCAGGAGCTGTTCAGACATGTTTTGTCACTGTGAACTAGGTTCAAATATGGATTTTCAGAGTGCCTAAAAAAATAGGGGTCCTAGTATCGAACCCTGAGGAACTCCGAAAACCTGTTTACTTCAATTAAGGCTCTGATGGGCTAGAAGAAAGAATGCATCTAGACATCTCTACTATTATATCTCTGATTATGTCTTCTTAACAAATATGCAAACAAGTGTGCTTATACACAGACACACACACACACACACACACACTTACCCCAATTCAGTAAGCTCCCCCTTTCCCTGCGAGTTATGCTTCTTTTTTCAAACGTTTTCACAGCCTTATGAAATAATATCTGAAGGTTAGATTAAGATAAAGAACACCTTCTGATGGGTGTTAATTCTGTTAGACGCCATTAACGACAATAAAATAAAAAGAAGAAAATACTGTTTTTTTTTGTGCCAAACTATTTTTGGGAAGATGCTTAGACAACGCATACTAATAAAGAAAAAATAAGTACAAAAATTCACAGTCTTGTCAGTCCCCTGCCTCTACTTCTCATTTGGTTTAGGGTTGATATCAGAGAAGGAACCCAACTAATTTGTTTAAAGAAAAAACAAGCAAACACTAAAAGAGGGCATGGTACAACTCTAAAATGCATGTAGAGCGTGTGTATACAAATTTAGCACAACAAAAAGTTTGGATAAAATGTAAGAATTCAACAAGGCAGTTGTAGATACATCTCCAACCCACCCATCTCATTAAAATGATCAAACTTATCACATAATTCTACCTTCTCTTCACCATCTTGCATTCATCTTGCATAAAATCCTTTACTTTCTCATATTTTTCTGTACTTGTTTTAAAAGAATCATCACAATAAGGAGTACCTTCCCCAGTCATCATTCTCGGTTATAGTTATAGCAGTGCGGCATGCAGTTTGCCTTTCTTGTAGTCACTTCAAGTAACGACTAATGAGCAGGCATTGAGATGGCGGTGGAGGTCACCAGTGGACGGGTGGTTTGTGGCTTTTGGAAGCATGGCAGAAAACTGCATCCATGTTCTGACCAGTAGGGGTCCCCAATATGGTCGTGCCACCCCTTATATCTCCATATTTAACACATATGTTCACATCTGGAGACTGGGGAGGTGATGTCAATAGCATTTTGGAACCCCCAGATGGGCGTGCATGTCTCCTGAGGAGCAGGCAGGGAGGTGAGGGCTGGTGAGGGATGGGCACAAAGAGTTTCACATCATGACGTGGCGCCTTCGGTGTAGTGCCAGGTGGTCAGAGCGGGAGAAGCTGCGGTCGCAGTCGGTGCAGCGAAAGGGTTTGATGCCGGTGTGCTTGCGAAAGTGCCGCGTCAGCTCGTCCGAGCGGGCAAAGCGCCAGGTACAGCCCTCCCATGTGCACTGGTATGGCTTTTCACCTGTCAATCAACATATGCATTTTATATTTACACACATTTATTTGAGCTGGATGATGTCATCACTGTTTTCTCCAGCGCTGCTTTAAAGATGAATTCAACTCATTCCATTAACAATGGACACAGTTACTAAAATTAATGGATCAACAACAAACAGGTTTTATCTCAATAATGACTGTTTACTATTATCCTTTTAGAGCAGAAGTGAATTCTGTTAGAATCACTAAATCACAATTCTCTTGTTTATCACTGTAATGCTCGAAACTATCTGTATTGTACAGTATAAAGCACTATATACAGCTGACTTGATTTTACTTATACAAGGAAAAAGGTATACCTGTGTGTATTCTGCGATGGGCTTTTAGATGCGAGCTCTTGGTGTAGACTTTGTTGCAGCCGTCATAATCGCACATGTGTACGCGCCTTCTCTTCATGTCTGGTGAGTCAGGGTCAACTTGGATGTCCACATCTGTATTCATACTGAGAACAAAACACGTTTTAGTTATTAGGGTGTGGCGACTAGTTCAAGTCATACGTAAACCTGATAATCTAAAGATTAAGGGAGCATTTGTGCATGTGAAGGCAAGTACAAACATCTTCATGAGTAAAACTGATTAATCTAGCAAACATCCTTGGGATTACAGTGATCAAACTAGACGTTACAATAAAACCATACAATAAAAACATGTATTGCGAAACTCTTAAAGGTGAAGCGTGGCATTTCTGCACCTCTAATGGCACCAAACACGAAAACAGTTTGAAGCTGGAGGTTCAGTGTCGCTGCACAGTGATACCAATAAGATTTCAAATGAATCACCCCTTCTTGACTGTTCCATTTAATAGCCTATATGGCCTTACATTTGATTAATTTATGTAACATTTTAAGGTACAGTGTCTTTGACAATAATAATAAAAAAGCACAAATTCCAATAAAAATTGTTTACAATTAAAAAAAAAAATTCTATTTTTATTTTGGTACCTTTATCTACATATGATTTTAAAATCTTAAAGTTGTGTTCATTTATTAAAATGCAGTAAGTAGATACCATCTTAATTTCTTTATTTTTAATGAGTGCTGATTTAGCAGTAAAAAAACCTATGTAATTTCTAATTTGTAACAATTTTATATCGATATCACTTCTATTTCCTGGGATGTAAAAAAAGATCACCTTTTTAACCTTTTTTTGAGCGTAAATGCAAAAATACATAAAATATTGTAAATACATAAATATATGTGTGTGTGTGTATATATATATATATATATATATATATATACATACATATATAAAACTATGAAAATGTTTAGCTATATTGCCAAGCCCTGAGAAACCTGTTAGGAAACGACCATTATTTTATTAAATAACACATTGCTAAGCTTACATTTGACTTGTTTGATGTTTATTTTTACTATGTTACATAAAAATCTTTTAAAAGCGCAATGGCACTTATTTATTTTAGTGCACAGGATGCCAGATAGCAAAACTGACACCTGTTTTGAAAACCCTACTGATTTTAAACGATACAACCAATTAAATCAAATATGAGCCTCTTATTACTATACATATAATAATCTGGCATTGTAAACACACTACTTAAAATGATTCTGGGGCAGAAGTATGAGTAATATATAGCACCATGACAGGACCCCTGGTACAACCATCCTAACTGGCCACCAGGGAGGGCTGAGGAGCAGGCATGTATGTGTGTGCATCTAAATTCCATACAGCTGGAGAGTTTCCAGTTCAATGCCGATCTCTCTCCCTTTCTCTTCCCACTCCAATCCTCCCTCCCCTTGCAATGTTTTTTTCAGCCCGTGTCTCTCTCCCCTCCTTTCCTTCCTCTCTTTTTCTGTTTCTCAGCCTCTTCCTTTCCCCTCCCAGGCTGCAAACCAGTACACTCCCTTTCCCCTCTTTCTCCCAACTCATTTCCATCAAAATTTCTTTCTCCCAGCAATCATCTGACTGCATGTCCGAACAATTATACACACGACCTTCAAGACCTTCTTGTTCTCTATCCTACCCCATTACCCTGCCACTTCAGTCTGTCCTTCTTTGCATTTTACTCCCGCTTTAAAAGGTTTGACGACATTGCAAGTTATGTAACATTGTTTACACCCAGTTTAGAGAGAACCCTGCCCAGCAACACACACTCACACACACCCAACAGAAAAGGATGTATCCAGCTTATAATCAACGCAAAAAGAGCCATGGGCCTCCAGTGTGCTGAAGGTTACATAATCGTCCAGAGGAGTGGTGCAGTGATGCCATCAGACCAGGAGGCCAGACGCTCTACTACATACATATCCCAACAATGCGATATACAGATGTATCTGGATATGCAGACACACTCTCTCTCACCTGGGTTCCATCCCTTGTGTGCTGAAAGAGGCAGATCCAGACTCTGTGCCACTCTCAGCATCACTTTCAGACTGATACTCGACTGGAGATGTTGAGCCCGGCTTTATACGAACTGAAAAAAAAGAGAGAGAGATTTGAGTGAAATTATACATTTTAATATAAACATGAATTTCAGCTTTTTAAGTATGCCATCCTTCATTTCTATTAATATTATTATTAATTCATTTTTTTAATACTAATTATGTTTTTCAATGTATTTTTTAACTAACAAGATAATTTCTGTAAAATACATAATATGCTAAATCTAACTATGTTGTCACATCAACATGTTAGTAATACTATTTTAAGTATAAGTCCCACCATATAGCACAGTAAGCTATAAGCTGTATGCAAAAGAGTCATTAGTTCGGTAATCGGCTGGACTATACTGGTCACACTGTATTGTTTTGATCCAATAAAAGAATCATTTTGTTTGGAAATTGGATTCAATAGTGTTGTGGTGCCACTAGAGCAATTTTGCATGCATGTAAGAATGCACCTCATTAACAGAGCTGACTTATATTTTTGGTTCCAATACGGTTTTTATTAAATGGTAGTGGTTTTGAATAAAAAATAAGCTCTTACTTTTAAGAGCTGATCTTATTTTTTAAGAGCAGACCCTACCAATGAGCATTTTTTGTCAAATATAATTTAGACAAAGGAGTTCACGTGATCAATGCCATAGATTTGCAGGTTTAAATTTGTGGTCTCATACTTTAGAACGCCACTGAATATATTGTCCTGTACATATGTTATGATTGTTTAAAAAGCCTCACACTGAAATAAGGTGTAAGTAGACCACTGGGTCCATTAAACTTTAGGCCTTCCTGCCTAAAGTTTAATTCAAACAACATCACTTCCAGGACCTAATATGATTCAGACCATTATTATACATTTGCGAGAAGTCTTTGTGTTTTTTGGCACCAGAACATCCAGTTCACAAGTCCATAGGACAAAGAAAAAGAGAGAAAAAAATATCACAAGTTAAATACATGCTCCATATTGACACAGGGTGTGTGGATAGTTAAGTACTGGCCTGAGATCTCTGGATGTGACCTTTAACCCGCCACAGAGGAGATGATTTGTAGAAGCCCCAGAGTATTCAAAAAAGATTACCTTTTAAATGAAGGGGGAAGGGTCCTGCCCATTCATTAATTGTCTCCTCCCAAAACCCAACTGCCCCACATTACTAAAAAAAACATATATAGAGATCCTTTTTCACAAAAAACCTCTCACTAGAGATAATTTGAGGTGCTAAGGGCCTGTTCAATAAAGCACACCGAGTCCTCCACCTTGGTAGTTTTCCCATAAAATGAGTCCAAAAGAAACTGATCTACTTTACAGTCTCTTTGAAGATGGTCCCCACCCAAATAACACAATTCACTGACCTTCATAATTTGTTTATTACATTCAACTGGGTTTCACAGAGCTACATACAAAGTTAAGAACTGAGAAAAAATTAAATAAAAAATGGCCAAGCACAACTCCTCCCTGAGTTCAGACTTTGGGATTGTATTAGTGTGTTAAACAAGCTTTAGTGTTTCCTCATACTTTCATTTGGGTGGGGTTCTCCTATTAAAAAAACATTCAGCATTTGTGTGTGTGTGTGTGTGTGTGTGTGTGTGTGTGTGTGTGTGTGTGTGTGTGTGTGTGTGTGTGTGTGTGTGTGTGTGTGTTTAAATGTTCTTATTACGGTCCAAGACCTGCATGCTGTCTTTTCAGGGAGGTTGAAAGCCGTGAGATTAAAAAGACTCAAGTAGACCGAACCATTTTCCTCTGAAGCGGGGTGAATCATGGAAAGATCCAAGTTTTCGGGAAGAAAGCTGAAGTCTTAAACCTAAATATTGATGGTACCTCTCTAAAAAAATAAATTAAAAAATTACAACAGAAACCATAGTTTCGTCTTGGGACAAATTATGCACCAAAGTTTAATACTTTGGTTTAGAAATTTCAACAAACCCCTAAAAGAAAAAAAATAATAGTGCCAAGCAAGACCACTAATAACCACTGTAACTATGGTATTTGTGGAAAACTATGCTACTACAGTTTTATCATTTGTCCTACTTAAAAGTTAAACATATTGTCAAAAGCTGATGAAATATGTTTGTTTCATCAAAAAGGCGTCATAAACCTAAAAAAAAAACTTTTCATGAGTGATACTGTAACATTGTGTACATATCACTAAGCAATTTCTATTTAATAACAGCTTTTTAATAAAGACCGGTAAGATTTGCTTTATTATCTCCTTTGTAAGTTTAAGCTTGCATCTGCCTCACCCTGAAATCATCTTTTGTGTCTTTTATATGCATGTCCACATGTGTGGGATGAAGCAGCGCCTGTATGCTGATAACTAAACAGCAATGGCACGAAACTTCAAGAGGGCGAAACCAAGGGTGTGACTGCCTAAAGGAAATGGGCAGACAGATGATCAGCAGTGCCAGTTTCAAAAAGAGGAGACAGGATCCATCCCAAGCTCATATTTGCATTCTTGCTTTGCAATGGCACTTCACGCATGCCATCCAAGTAAGAGCATGTCATTCTATTGAATATGGATGGGGTTTATAAAGAAATTAATGATTCTGCTTCTATTCCATTTAATAATTTGGATTTTGAGGAAGAATGAAGAGACAATATATGCAAAATAAGACTTAGTGCATTTACTGCTTTTATAGTAGCTGTCAACTAATGAGATTAAACCTTTCAGATTTCTACAAAATGGTTATAATGACAGCTGTCGAAGTTAATGGTGCAAGTAAATGAAATAGAAAATAGAAAATCTAGAATACGAGTAAAGAATGCTGTTGCATATATCGGCCTCTGTTCAGTTCAGTTATATAGAAACGCGCTTAAACCGTGTATATACATATACATACACACACACACACACACACACACACACACACACACACACACACACACACACACACACACACACACATACACATAAATACATTTCTTATCATAATTAATGTTGAACATAGCTGGGCTGTGGAAACAGTGATAAATATTTTTCAGGATTCTTTGACAAAGTTCAGAAGAGCACTGATTTAAAACAGATAGACATTTGATCAATTTTAATTCAATTTTCTTGGTGTAAAAGTTTTTATCTTACTAACTTTCAAAATCATTAAGAAATTAATAAATTGATTTAAACATTTAATGTTTAATAAATGTATATAAAATAAATATTAACGTTAATAAAACCGAACTACAAGAAAAACATGTTGTACAAACATTATTAAGACTATTTAAAAATAAATTTTCTTTAACATCCTGCTTACTGTAGGCACTGATTATAATATATATAATATTAAGATTTTTTTTAAATAAATAAATAATAAATAAAATAATAATGATAAAGATTTTAATATATAATAAATATAAAAATATTTTATTTTATTTAAAGCTTATAGTTATTATTTATATTGTTGTTTGTGTTTTTCTTTTTTTTGTTGTTGTTAAAAAAAAACTTTAAAACATATAATGTCAAGATTAAAGCGGTTCTGAAGAACAGGTTCATGATTCCCAACCCTACTATTGTAGCTGTTTTGTAGATGTATGAGTTTGTGGAAGCTCATTCTAGTGCTACAGCTGAGCATGTGCAATAGGACACAGTCATATTACCTGACCCCTCCGACCGGCCGTCGCTTCCGATGAGAGGCACTGTGATGGCGGCGGTAGCCACTCCGTCTGTGGGTACGGTTGTGTAGACCACCGGTAAGGACTGCACCACCACAGGAATGGTCTGCAGCTGCCCCATTTTACTGGGCATGCTCACAGAGGGTATGGTGTGGATGAAATGCAGGATCTGCTGACCTCCAACCCCTTGCGTGGACGCCAGGATGGAGCCCGGCGACAGCACCGCCGGGATGGTGGCGCTCGCCGTGATGTTCGCAGGGGTGGAGGTTGCCGTGGCTACCGGAAGGGAGGGGCGGGGCTTGTTGAGGGACAGGTCCACAGGTTCCGTCTGGTCGTCATCGTTGTGTTGGGTGCTGATGTCACGGAGCGGAGGGGGCGAGGATTTGATTTTGAGGTCTGTAGGCTCGGGACAATCGTCTAATGGCTCTTGTTTCTGTGGAAGCACAAAAATAGAAGAAAACTGTGAGGAAAACTAGGGTATAAGGGAGATAAGGAACGAATATGGAAGAGCAAACGAGGCAAGGAAGGAGATTACGAAGGACAGAAAGGAAAGGGAGGGTACAGAGCACTCATGCTCAGCTGTGCAGCAGCTCCACAAAACATAGGAACAATGGCTGGCCAGATTGGGCCTCCGCGCTGCAGAGGAGAAGGCCTGAAGCTGGCACGAGTCCAGCTCAACACAGCCAAGCCCAGACACACACATATACACATATACACAAAGATCTGTGTGTGTGCGCGCAAGCTACACCCACTAAACTCCCTCTGCAGTGAGACTTCTAAGTAGCTTTAAGGCCTGTGTGTTTATGTTTTCGGTGAGGTAATAAAACAAATGAAAAGTTTCAAACTAATTCCTGAATGACACTTCATGCAAACAGAGAAGCTGGCATGTTTTTAGCATCAGCAATGGAACAGTGAACTTAAAATGTTAAACTTGTGCTGCCTTTCTGTGCAAACTCATTTCCAGGATGTTGTGGGTGGTTGTCAGGGTGTTGCTATGTGGTCGATAAAGTGTTCCGAGTGGTTTTTAGCACATTGCTTAGCAGTTGTTGGGTCTCTGTGATATTTCAGTCTCTAGTTTCATTCTTCAATGCAAGTCTATGGAATTCTAATGGTGCGTTCACACCAGACACGAATGAAGCGTTAAGCGCGAGTGATTTGCATGTTAAGTCAATGCAAAGATTAATTGAATAAAGACCAAAAATTACCTGTTAGATTTACCCAAAACAAATTATATTTTATGTTTAACCACTAAACAGACATCAGAGCCAGCAGCAAATGTCCGAAGGACTAGCGGAGTTGAGAGTGCTCTCGCCGGTAAAATGAGCACTAAGCCCCCCCCGTTGATCACGTGGAGCTGATCGTCTCTGAAATCGTCGAAACTCATTTTTAAATAGGCGCTGTCTTTATAAATAAACCGCATATTTGAGTTTAAAACAACTACATTCTCGCCTGAAACACTTTTAAAACTATATTTCATGACATGATAACAGTAATATTTTGAAAATTCTCCAAATAAATGGTGGTTGAAATCACAATGCTGCGTGAACTCAACTAGCAGAAACCCCTCCTAGAATTTCACGCTCGAATGAAGCGAATTTCACGCATGAATAAACTCAAAATGTTCAAGTGTCCTACTATGTGCAAATAGTGCGATTTGCGCAAGTGGTGTGAATGCCCCATGAAGATGTAAAAACACTATCCAGACTATTCAAAAATTATTTTTCTTTTACATCCTGCTTGCTGTAGGCACCAATTAAAATATTTCAAATAATTTTTTTATTAAATATTTTTCGCGCCTTCTACATTTTAAACTGGCATTTAAAAGGTTTTGACACAGTATTCAACAACAAAATTACTTTTGTTATTATTTTATGCTTTTATTATATACTCATCTACATTTTTCTCTGAATAGAATGAAATACAATCATAGGTTTTAAGTTATTATTGTGATGACCGCAATAATAAAAATAAAGTTTTAAGTCAATTTGTTGTAATGAGATCTTTCATCTTGAAGCTGACCTTTCCAATTCACATGCTTAAATGACATCATCAGAAACATAATATAAAATTTTCAGCATGGCAAATTCTCATGACGTCAATCAATAAAGTAAAAAAAAACAAAGGGAAGACAGGTACAGACAGAAGCTGAGTTGAGTATCTGGAAGTGTTGGGAGGAAACGAGTAAGAGAAAACAAGAGCGAGTGGGCCAGGTTGGGAGCGAAACACAGAATAAGGGGAGAGTGGGTGGGAAAGGCCTCCGGTTGTCATGGAAACTGGGAGGTATATCAGCTGACTCATTTTCCCACCCACCTCTCTCTCCATCTCTCTATAGTTCTCCACCCTGCCACCTCACTCTCTCTGCATCCCCACCCTTTATCAAATCCACCTTTCTCATTTTCTTGAGTTGTTTTCCATTGCTCAAACTCAAAGAAATCATGTAAAGATGTAGCACTGGAGTCGGGAGAACAACATCAATAAGTGACCCAATTATCACTAGCGTGCTGTGTGGGATGCTAATTGAGTATGTTCAATATCTATAAACAGTTGTAGGAAACGGTCTGTGAGTGTTGAGAGAAGGACGAGCCTTGATGCTGTCCTTATCAAAGGATGCATTTAATCTGTGAGATCTTTCATATTACAAAATTCATATTAGCTATACAAGTAGGTTGAGTTAATAAGATGCAAACAAAAACTAATTGTAAGAAACAAATTGGTTTCTTCTTGGCATATGGTAACTGTATACAATCCAATAAAGTAATTTTTTGCTATAAATGCAGATTTTACATGACCACGGCTATTTAAAAAACATAATCTAGTGACAATAGTTGCACACTCCATCTTACAGGGCCAAGTCACGACAACAGTAACCTACTGGCTACACTATGGCAGTGTTGCATGACATATCAAAACAACACTAAACTAACATGTGCTTTCTGTGCCTGTGTGAGAGGAGTTAACTCTCTATATCAGCCATAATCAATAGTATATATTCCTCATTTAAACAAGGATATAAGAGATATACACAGATATTCTAAACGTAAACAATGCAGCACTTGCTTACAATTTTGAATATCAGTTATGTTGATATAGAGACTCTGTCTCCCTTTACCTGGGTTACACTCACTTTTAAAATGCCATGTGTAGCGCATTTTTTACAGTCTAGGATTAGACCGTTTGTTTTTTATTTTATTCTTTGCCATCTTATCCAGTAGGGGGCACTCTAGACGTATTGTAGCGTGGGCCCATGACCAAATCACGTGAATAAAAGCTTTTAGCCAGGCACGTCTGTGCACTCCGGACGTGTGTTCTCCACCGTGGGGAACATTGTAAATAAAAAGAGACCCGCACTTAATCCAGATCAAGTTGATAGACTGGTGTTTCTTGCAAACAATATTAAGAAATGAATTAGGCTAGGCTATATGCCTTACTCCTGCTGCTGTTTAAGTTGTCACGTTATTGTTTGTGCCTGTTCTGAATCATTTATTTTTTTTTTTCTAATGTTGTGGGATATGCATAGTGGCACTTCATATAAAGTCGATAACCTGCTGTTTCAAACATTAAGTTAAAAAATAATAATCCAGACAGTACTGTTTAACAGACTGTCACTGTTAATACATGTGTGATTGAATCTCCATTAGGCTACGGGGGTTTTTTTATGTGCGGGGTGTGTGTGTTGGGGGGGGGTATTTGAATATATTCGAATACATTGCATGATATTCGATATCCGTTCGAATTTGTTTTTTCTCAAAAGTGACAGCCCTAAGTCACAGTGAAGACACCAGCTCCCCTGTTTATTTTGTTTACCTTTATCCACTTGGACATGTTATTCCCCTTTTTGGTGCTTTTTGGAGATTTAATTTATGTTAAGTGTAATCCTCTCTACGGCCTGATGCCACACCCACTGAGTCTGCTGTTGCTCCTCCCACTACACAAAGCTGACTACAATAGAAGATCTAGCTGTGGATGTACTGCATTATAAACAAATCACACAGGTAAAACAGACAAACCAATCAAAACAAAATAACAGCCAGCATATCAAATGCACACAGACCAGTGAGAAATTGGCATAAACAGAAGAGCAAGGACAGAAGAGCAACTACTCATGGTAAAGGTAGGCCGCACAGAGAGAACTGCTCCCCGTTTCTCACTGTGTAGAAATGCAGAACAAATTGAGAGTGAGAGAAAGAAACCAGAACTATTAAGTGAGTTTCCGATGAAAAATCCTTCTGTTTAACATTGTTAGCAATGCTGGACTGATGGCAGTAGGACTCTCTGCTGACCTTACCGACAACCATTAATGGGAAAATTGGCCATTAATAATATTCCCAAGAGATTTTACATTCCACCACAGTACTGGGAGATGAAAAAGCTCCGTTACAAATTAGGTTACTAATCAGTTACAACAGCCAACTAATGACTGACTGCAACGATGTGCATTTGTCTTGGATCATGAAGTTCTATGTGTTAATGACAACTGTTTTTACGTTTTACAAAAACAGGGAGGGGCTGCCTATACTACTAAAGTTCAAAATTCAAAGATAGGACAATGGGGCTGCACTGTACGAAGATTACTTACAAATTGTAGCATGACTATACCATGTTATGTACAAGAAGATGAAAAAAACACAGGCGCAAGTGGAATTTTTAATTACATTTTTAAGTAAATATAATGGCCATTATATTGCTCCACCAAAAATTATTGATGTCATGTACATATATTGCACGATAAGTCGATATATTGATTATTGCGACAGGCCTAGCCAGGGTAAAACTCATTTTACATACAGAAAAAGACATGAATATGACAGTGGGCAAATGCATAAAGCGCAGCATAATTTGGAATCACGAGTTTAAAGTTTCAAGTTTCAATTCAAGTCACCTTTATAGAGCATCACAGTCCCGCCCACAGCCCGAGAGAGCTTAGGTGCCGGAAGTAAATTTCCCATTCATTTTTCGCATTGATGTTTTAGAAAATCCGTATCTAAAGAGTTTTAGAGCATGTCAGAGGATAACCAGCTACGGCTGAACTCATAAGCATACAACATATCATTTCGAGTGAAAAAACTAAGAGAAAATACAAAAAAAAGTCAAAGGTACAAGACTGTGTACATATTTTTATCTTCGAGCGAAGGAACTACTCATCCCGTAAACCACCGCGCCTCACTGAAGTCGACTGAAGCCACAACCGCGAAAGAGCCTTTTGAGCGACCTCCAAGTCTGAAGATGGCCATGCAAACTTTTTCCTCCAGTGAATTTTATTTTATATAGTGAATGTGCAGTTAATAGCAGTTCTTTCAGTATTAATCATGTAAATAAATAGTGTTTTATATAGGTATTGTGTATTGAATTTTATATTTATCATTGTGTATTTTATCGTGTATATTATATTGTGTGCGTGTGTGAAAGCGGTTAACGATAACATCAGCAACATGGTGCAGTGCTTTGTACCTGACTGCAATCACCGCTTAGTCATCAACACACGTCGTTGCCATGAATTATTACACAAATGTTCAGTAAATGCTAGAAGATGTATGCCTAGGCTAAATATTGTTTTGACAGTGGCATCATAAAATGCTTGATATGACTCATACCATATGAAGGCTACAGTTAGCCTAGTTAAAGGGAACGATAATGCTAACTAACGTTACCAATCTCCCTGCAAAACTCACCAAAACTTTGTAGGTCTTGTAGGTCTTTGTAGGTCCTCATGCTGGCCCTTACAAAACCCACAAGCTGACCCTCGGACACGCTACACTCAACCACTGTTGGGAACGTTACTTTAAAAAAGTTATTAGTTATAGTTACTCACTACTTGTTCCAAAAAGTAACTGAGTTAGTAACTGAATTACTCTATAATAAAAGTAACTCTTTACCAGGGGAAGTAACTATATGCGTTACTGTTAAAGAAAAAAAGTTGCAATATGTCAAAGAATTTGTATTTTTTTTTAGCAGTTTTCACAAGTCAGTTGAAATGAGTAGAACAGACAGGTGTTTGTACATAACTTTCGATATTTATTGCACATCAACAGACAGCAAGAGTTTATCCTGCACTTCAAGTATTATATTTGTAAGAAAAGTGTTTTTGGCCACTAGCTTTGTTGATGCATGTCTCATATTCCATGTACACATTACATGCACGTTCTTGCCTTTGACCACAATGAATTTGAAGTAGTGCTTATATCTCCACCTTGAAAATGCCAACTTTTCATCGGATTGCTCCTGACTCGCCATCTCTGTTGCTGCCGCGAATCTCTGTTTAGCTGTTGCGTGTTTGTGTGTGTGTGTGGCGCCACTGGCGCGTGTGCTGGCATGTGTGTAAAAACACTGGATCTGATTGGCTACCATGAAACACATGACTCTGCCTTAGCCAATCATAATCACTTATCTCATTATTAACCCACCTCCTCACTAGCTGTGTGAGCCAGGGGTACGTTCAGATTACATAGTTTATTAAATCGATGCATAGTAACGCACCGAATTTAACGTCCAGTAATGTTAACGGCATTGTAACGACGGGAAAAGTAATTCGTTAGATTACCCAGTTACTGAAAAAATAATGTCGTTACCTAACGCCGTTCTTTTAAACGGCGTTATTCCAAACACTGCACTCAACTAACGTTAATGACCCGATCTGAAGTGGGTTTCACCCCTTTGAACACTTTTGTTTTCCTCCTTGAAAAAAGCCATCATGGTAGCCAAGGAGATCTACCGTGCAAAAACGCAAAAGTTTTTTTTATTTTTTATTATTAATTAATTATCTTCAGTCTTCACGGATCTTCGCGGGGTTTAACCAGACAGTTACACGAGTTCAACCAATCAGATGCATCACTAAGGGTTGGGGGATTAATCAGGATTGTAGGTAATGAAGTACTTATCCAAGACATCGCAAATTAAAGGCATTTATCTCAAAACAAGGTTAGTGCCCCATGAACTTTTGGCGTTTATATGAGCATATACTATCGCTTAGTACAGCCGTAGCTGGTTTTAAGTCTACCATGTATGGTTATGTTTTTATGGCTTATAATCCAACTGGCAATGGAGAAAATGTATTGAATTCTTACTTCCTGCACCGGCTGTGGGCGGGACTGTGATGCTCTATTTATAAAGTGCTTTTAGCAATACAGATTGTAACAAAGTAACTGTACAGCATTAAATATAAATAGTGAGTCAATAATGCAAAAAGGCAGTTCATCATTGAATTCAATAATGTTGTGATCCAGCTCAGTTCAGTTTAAATAATATCTGTGCAATCAAGTCAATGAAATCACTGGAATTGAAGAAGTAGTCAAGCATTCAATTCACACGGACCGACCATCACACAGAGAACACGTGATCATGCAGGATAAAAACGCAGACTTCACAAGATCTCACAGCTGGATTCAACTAAGTTTGCAAGGTTTGTGAAATTAAATGTTCCTTAGCCATTCAAAGATTAGTTTAATTATATAAATGCTTATATTTGCCTTGCCGATATATCAGTTGACCACTATTTTTCATACCACAAAACACTGAAAATGGTATACACTAACTACTAACAAAATCAAAAAATGACATGTAGGCTTGAAGTACTGGTATATTCTTGACATCCTTGCAGTCAAAGGTTAGTCCGGTTGTCTCGAGCTCTGCTCATTATGCTGGAAATGAACATTTGGTACATGCTGCTTTAAAGACCCGAAGCGGTAAGACTTCTGTCTGCTTATGTCAGGAACATAAATAAGAGCCCATTTTGTTTTGTCTCTCCAGTCTACCATTAAACTGTCAAAATGATGATCACTGTCAAAGTCCCCAGTGTATCCAGTACACTGCTCCAGGTTCACAGGCAAAATAGCCCTGTAATAAATCCCAGCTACATCCACTCACAATGTCAGTATACGCAGACTGGATTCATGCTTGACACAAAATCCAGTGTGCACAAAATCCTACCCTAAACTCAAGCTCAAGAGCTTCTGAAACCCTGTTGCAGGTTTAGGATGCATGTTGTTTAGTCAGGCCAGTCATTTAGGATTCAGTAGGGTGTGGTGTACAGATACGGATGATAAAATATAGGAGTGGAAGGAAACGGTAGTAACTGAGGGTGATATTAGCATCTAAGTTTGTGGCCCTGCCTAACATTTGAAAGGGAGTGTCATGTAGCCTCTCCCACAAACAATTCACCAACTACCCACCCTGGGCCTCATTGACCTACCGGGTTACAATGTCATGTTGTTTATGAAGACCTACTCCAACTGTGATATGTTTAAGCACACAACTTTGAAATACCTGGCAACCGATGGAGAGCCCCTAACTTCCTTTTCACAACCGCCTGCCATATCAGATTGCGCAGGTGGATTCGACAGCAGATCTTAACGGCAACTCCAAGGTACTTTTTCCCAAACTGAAGAAGAGCAGCTGCCTTCAACTTTTCCTGTGTGAATCTTTCTACAGATTTCTGACCAGTGGCAAAGCTGTTTTATAATAAACACTGGTTCCGAGTCGAGTCTTTATGAAGCGCCGGCTGGGTAAAAGCACATTAGACACAAAAAAAGCTGTATGTGTGTGAAGAGGATGATAATTAACGGGTGTGGAGCACATCTTTGTGCCTAAATGTTACCGTTAGCTCCAGAGTGAGTGCATGGCAGTCATGTATGGTGCATGCGAATGCAAGCATGTGTGTAACCCTGCAGGTATGTGGTGTTCTGCATGTGTCTCGTGGCTTTAGGAGTGTGTGAGGGGGTGGGAGTGTTGTGAGGGGGTGGGGTGGTGTGTCAGTGTGTGTGTGCTCAGGCGGAGGGGTGTGGGGTGGCTAAATCACAGTCGTTCCAACTCCCGGCAGAGCCTCGTTGCCATGACTACAGCAGAACGGAAGCCTCCCTCAATATATCCTAATAGGGCATTGGCGAGACTTGGAAGGAAAGATAGAAGGACAGAGTAGGAAAGGTACAAAAAGATACCCCAACAACATGAAGAGGAAAGAGCACTGGAGGACTAATGTTAATACATAAAATATTATATTATGACTCCTTATGGGGAACTTCAGACTGTAAACAATCGCCCGCCAGAGGGAATTGCCTGTTAATGATCACTCTTCAGTTACCTCATGCTCTCTTGTATATTTAGTAATGGAAAAGATTTCAATTTAAAGATAAGGAAAGGAATACTGTCTACAAATAATTTATTTAGCTCTTTCCTGGACTCAGTCGCAAATGGGATGCATATCTGAAGCACACTGAATGCAAAAAGAGAAGTGCTTTTCGAAAAAAAAAACTGTGATTGGCTGAATTGGCGCAATTTGCAGAGGTCAGGGTGCACGGGTTTGTATCGGTCTGCTGAGAAAAAGTTTGTAAGTTACAAGGGGTTACTATGAGTTTTTTAGTCAAGAGTATTTGTTAAAGTTTGCAAAGGTTTCATGATAGAAAGTAAACACCACAAATAGCGATATGCCAGTATCAAATTTTCCTGTTGCGATTAATTGCTCATGCTTTTGTCACGGTATAAGGTATTATCACAGTATTTAAATTTTGTTTTAAAAAAAAAGTGTTCACAATGCAGAATATAAGGGTTAAATAACTTTTTTCTAATAACAAAAATAACAACTTTTAAATACAATAAAGCAATACAGAAAAATATATAAAGTTAAAAGGTTTTCATTTAAGTTCATGTTAGCTCATTAAATAACACAGCTGCAACTTTATATTTTAACGTGTTATTATATATTGGAATACCTAAGATTAATGAATGTTTAGAATTTTTCATTGGCAGTTTATGTTAACTAATGAATTAACTAATGTTAACTAATGAAGGCCTAATTTAAAGTGTGAATTAACAATAATCAAAACACTTTCAAACAAAATCTAGGGCACGCTGTAGTCCAGATTAAAAAAAATTTGAAAATAAATAGCTATTAAGTCTAAATACTTAAGTATTTGATCTGAATATCTATTTAAAATTATTTAAATGTTTTAGAAAGTAGCGCAGCTGCATTATTTATGGGGTTTCGAGGCAGAATTTTCAGCAGTTTAGCACCACCTGCTGTCAGAGAGTGAATGTGCTTTCATTCAGCGCGTCTCTCACATGTTCCTCCATGTTTTTCTCATGCATGCTTGTTTACATCAGAGCGCACATGTATTTTAAGCAGCATACAGCGGTGTTGTGTATTTTGACCAGTTGATGTGAATAGTATTATTGAATTGCATACCAAATTCTGAATAATTTGTAATATATAATTATTCACGGTATTTAGAAGTGCCCACGATGACAATATCGTGCATATTCATTACCGTGATATATTGCATTACCAAACATCGGCACGTCTAATCACAAAACAATCTTATGCTGGTCGCCTTACATCTCATTCAGATAACACCTTCATGTCTAATTGAGTGGTTCTTAACCAGGACAAGCATTGTGCAATTGGTTTTATTTTAGAAAGCATTCGATTGGACAAAAAAAAAAGTGTAGTCATTAGGATTTTTGGTCTGTTTTCCCAGAAGAAAACTAAATTTCAATGCATGTCTGCAAAGGATGCCTCAAAGCAGATATGGACTAAAAGCCACAAAATTCAACCTATTTTAATTTAATGGGGGACGATGTAACCAATTCATCCAAGCATGTTTGATTAAATAAATGCCCTCATAATTTTTAATTAAAATGTCATAACTATCAGAACTTCATCTTCTGCTGAAACAAATTCCCTCTAGTATGCTGGACTTCTCCAGTCATTTAATCTAAAAATCCCTATCCCTTTCCTTTCCTACAGTCAACTGCAAGCTCACATTCACACCTTCCTCCATCCAATCAACAACCAATGTATAGAAGCAAGTCCCCACCCTACTTTTTTCTCTTTTTGACAATCCATTTCACACAGATGTTATACTGACAAAAGGATCTGTTGCTACATCTGTTTAATTTTGACAGTCAAATAGTCCAGAGGATTATATTATAAAACTATTATTACATACATTTGCAGAATAACATGTAGATATGCCCTGGCCTTATCTAGAAAGAGGAAATCCAAGTCTAGAGGAACTCTGTGGTCCACTGACTTCATCTTAGTGACACTGCAACCACATCCCTTTCCAGTAACTCAAAGCTTCATACTCTCCATCCCACTATGAAGTTCAAACCCCACACACACATATGCCACATTACAAAAGCTCACTCACCACCATACACTCCACCTCCTCTGGCTCCGGCTTGATTTGTATGGATGGCATCTCCTCAACAGGCTCAGAGGTGGCTGCGGTGGATTTCTTCGGACTCGTCTGACACTGCGAAGGAGAAACAGAGAACACTTAAGAACTAATCAGAGCGTCAAGTTGTAGTCTTACCAACAGTCTCATGAGTTAGCAGAATGCTAACCTCTGACCAGATTGACGATATAGACAATCCGCCTGAAGTTTAGATTTAATTTGAAAGAAAAGTTAGCATGAGACTACAGAGAGAGAAAGAGAGTTAATGATCCTCGCCAGACTAATGTGAGAAGAGTCAGAAGAAAGTTAGTCTCTTAAGCACAAGTTAGTTGGGGGAGGAGGAAACAAAAGAGATGGTGAGTGAAAATCAAGTACAGGTCAATCAAATGTGGGGGATGTTTGAAGATGGAGGGAGAATCACAGAAATGGGAAAAAAAGAGAAAAGCAAAAAAGACTACATTAAAGATACTTTAGACATTACGTCTATGGTACCTTTAGAAACCTAATGCCAAAGGTGTAGAAAACAGAAGATTAGAGGCAAAAATATGGTTCTAAAAGACTGACCAGCTGGAGAAAGACAAGAGGAGAGAAAGATTGAACCAGTAGGGAGGAGTAGTCAGCAATCCTGCGTTGCCTCCCTCTTCAAGCCGAGCCGAGTCACACCCAATTCTTTAAGACCGAATAGCAGTCGAGAGACCAGTCTCATAGAGTAGAACAGCAGTATTAATGGAGAGAGAGAGAGAGAGGGAGAAATGTGATAATGCTTAGGCATGGGGGTGGAAGTGGGGGTCATGTGACCCAGCTGCAGTAGATTCCACAAAGAGGTGTGGCCCCCAATAAGCTTGGGTGTGGTTGCCCTCAATGTGCCCCTCCTCCCAACCTGGCACGGACACATTGTGAACACACATGCACTATGAACAAACATATATGCATTCCTTTTAATGGCTAATGTTGTCTGAGATGGCTGGTAAACACCAGTGTAACCCAACGTTTCATGCACACTGAATATGAGCAGAACGTCTGTAAAAAAAGCACTCACCAAGTGGCTTTGGTGAGTAAATAAAATTGTGTTACTTGCAAATGGGCAGGAACTGCCACATTTAAGACAATTGTTATGACTGATGGGCTGACACCTTTTGATGCAAATAAACGAGAACCACAAAGAAATGGAAAACAGTCAACTTGACCGTTTCTAGCTTTGAAAGACACTTACAATTAATAATTAAAAATGAATAATTTTCAACATTAAAACTAATTACACAGTAAATTAGTTTTCTAACATTTCTAATGAGCTCTGAATAGTGTACCCATAAAAAGTTCTCTCAGACAATGAAAACGGGGGAGGGGTCTCTACAGAGGGATACAATCTTTCCATCCATTAAGGAATCCCAAAAAAGGCTAAAGACCTCTGTCCTGGAAATGTTATCATTAGTTTATCTATGATGCCTAAAGTTTTTTTAAACTTTCAAACTCTATTTGGCAACACAAATATCTAATATTCCTTGCATAGAGCCACAAAGATGAAAATATGATGCGCGCTTATGTTTCTGTTTTAGCTGCAGCTAGACTGGGGGAAGGGGACTCACAATGTGAGGCAGTGGCTCAAATATGCAACGAATCACTGCTAAATAAAACCAATGTCAACATTCCCAAAGGATAAACATAGATATTATCTTTAATTTATTCTAAAGCATGATGCAAAATACAATTTCTTGCCAGGTAAGTTTTTTTCTTAATTCATCCACAACTGGCAGAAAGTGACTTTTGGACTCTGTCCGCAAGTTATACACACAAGACTGGCTCCAGCAATATGGAAGTATGTGAGCACTTCAATGATTGAGAGTAGCATTCGCCCACTGGCAAATCCTTTTGGAGAAATGATGATGATGTATATTGGTGAGGAAGCATCTACCAAAGAGTGTGTGTGTGTGTGTGTGTGTGTGTGTGAAGAGGCTCCCCTGGGAGCTTGTGCTGTGGGTAGTTCCAGGAATAAAAGAGGGTGGGGTGGGTGTGACCCCAGTCCCTCTATGCCCCAGCAGGAAGTTACAGAGAGAGGAGGGGGTTCTCATTACTGAGAGAGGGAACATCAATGATTAGAGAGGAAAGCACAAAGTAGAGAGGATAGCAGAGAGTAGAAAACGAAAGAACGGGAAAGAAGAGAGGGAATGATTGGGGGTGGAGGGGGAGAGGAAGAGAGAACCATCACAATGCGGGTCATGGCGATCTCTCTCATTCAGTCACTTTCAAGCCCCCTTGGCAACCAGTCCCCGCCCCAATGCGGCGTGGGTAGAGTGGCCGTCTGGGACTGCATAGCTCACCATGCACACCCTTCTGTCCATCCCTCCTTCTCCAAAGAGTCATACTTTGGTACTCATATTTAGGTTATTAGTATTGGCTTCCTTGAACAATAGTAGAAATTATATAGGAACCTAACAATCCTCATCGTGAGGGGAGAGCAGGAACCGAAAGAGAATGTTGGATGGATGAAGAGTGTGTGAGGGGGTGGGAGTACCTATAATCCATGATAATGATATAAACCAAAATGTTGGGACAACTAGTACAAAAACACTAGTGCAATGCCAAAATTGTTAAAAGTCATCATCTTCTACTTCAAGTGTTTCATGATGGAAAGGCAAGATTTATCAGATTTATGGTGTACAATACTTTTGGCAAAAAGTCCTAAAATTTAACCAAAACTGCTTTCAAATACAGATGGAGTTACATTAGCACATGACACTGTAAGTTTTTCTTTATCTTTACAAAAACACTTGGAATAAAGGAAGCCACACTAGATTAATTGACTATTGCATTTGTTGCAGAAACAGTTAGCAGTACAAACCCATCCCTAATGCCATGACACATTATATCCCTTGGGCACTTCCAAAAAAATAAAAAATATCAGGGTCTTCCCAGGCTTGAATCCCAGTTTTATTTATTTATTTATTTTAAACTTGACCCTCAAATAAAGCCCCTAGGTCAGCAGAACCTTGTTAAAAAAAGTTGTTCTTGATAGAATGATACTTTGGGACTTAGTACGACCAGAAGGGGCTAAACTCCCTGAGAAGAAAGTAGGACTTTAGCTCTGAAGGGCCGAAAGGGTGTTCAAAGCCGTATGTTGCACAATCATGTAACTCGAGATTGGACATTGGCTCGTGCTCCATACCACAGCTAGGCCCAACTGGACCCCCTAGGAGGAGTGGTTGAGAGGGTGAGGGAGAAGTACATGCGGAGGGGGCAGGGAGGTGTGAGTTGTTCTCTGAGCGGTGTGGGACAGTTTTCCTAGCAGCAGGGAGGAAAGGCAGGGCCTCTCCACCTCCCTTGCTGTCATGTGGCTAATTTTTCTGACCACTGTAAGTACACAAGTAAAACCTTTGCCCAAATTCCAAAGTGCAGGACCTGCTCCAATCTTGGACCTTGTCCTTTCACTGGATCATTGAGGCAAATGGAGGTGGGAGGGAATCTAGTAGTGAAATCATTCCGAGTTTAAGAAGAGATGTGGCAGGCTCCTTTTCCCATCATGAAAAATGGGTATCACATATCCACCATCTTCACCAAGATTTTATTCCAAAATGATATTACTGCACTAATTATTGTAGATATTATGAGCACACTGAGAATTCAAAAAATGTAACTTAAAATTTTAATCTTGATGTTACCTTACTACAGTAAATGTTGTCTCAGATTAAGCACTCTGGTCTACATTAACTATCATATGAAAGCTTAGATAAATAGCAGGATACATGAGTTGTATTAGTCTAGGGAGCATTTTGCATATACACATTTACACACAATCTACAGTTTAAATTAAATAAAATTATCAACATAAATGATATTAAAAAGAAACAAGCTAGCACTGCTTTGTTTACGTTTCGTATATCTGCTAATATCTTGTATATTCTTGTTTCGGTTTCTGCTTTTAAATGACAAATATATAATATTGATAACTGCTGATATAGACAGCTAATTCCTCTCAAGCATGCGTAGAATGCATGTGTTTGCAGTTGGCTAAAGTCTGAGCGGTGTTTTCAAGGGCAGCTTTTTGGTCCAGATGCTGCCGAAGCAAGGCGACAACACCTTCAGGTTTCGTCGCTGCTAGCTCTTTGAAGTTGGCTTGGTGTGTCCCAATCTCAAAGCCCAAATAAAACGGGAAAAACATGATAGATCGTCTTTTTTTCCCTTCTCATACGGAGTAAACACAAAAAATATGACAGCAGAAACTGATTTGAGATCAGATTTTGTGACATGGTGCATAGCATAGCTTGATAATACAAAGGTAGAGTAGTTATGTGAAATCTTGTCTCCAAGGATCCTACTCATGAAATATCATTGCTTACCTCAGTGTGACTAACATTTTATCTAATCTGAATTAGTAGGCAAAAATCTTGTTTGCTTGTTCAATCTTTTTTGTTTATACATAATTTACATGTTGGTGTATTTCTGCACTAGTTTGCAGGTTTCTTTCCAATCATTAGCTCGCACACTTCCACTGACAGCGCTTTTTTGCACTTAGCCTTTCTAAAGGATGTCAGGTAAGCTGCTTGGTCAATTGATGTGACACATTTTCACATTCAGCAAGGAAACTAGTGGTGTATGACTTTCTGGTTTGAACAAAGAATGTCATCATTGATTCATGTTTGAAAAAAATAAATAAAGTGTAACTGTAATAATTTATTTCCCTGACATGAAATTCCTGATTGTGACTGTATTTCCCCTGAGAAAATCTCCCAAGCAACAGAGAATGTGACCACACCTTAAGAAAAGAGGATGCTGTTTGACCAATATGTAAAAAGTGATCAACTATGCTAAAACTATTCGGCAGAATGTAGTACATTCTTTTTTAGCTTTGAGAAATGAAGGTATCTATGTGCTAGGGGTTGCATGACTACTGATTTCTACTAGTCGATTTTTTATTTAAAAAATACTCGAGTTACTCGATTACTTGTGGTTCATGCTACTGTAAATGAAAAGACATTAAATAGTTTTTTTTTAATCAATAAACGCTTATTAATTCATAGCCGTATTCAACAATTACATATGTAAATTGTCAATATAATCATGACATTACATATAAAAATGTTCATGTAACAGCGAGTATTTGTATCAGTATTTGTGTCTGTAACAATCAAAAAATTTTCGTATCTGCATTCGGATACAACGTTGAAAAGACCGTTATGGCTATCTTTTTTTTTCATAGTTATCACTGAACAAGTATGTCGTGTTAAACTAAAATAATTATTAATTTCTTAAATAATATTTATCATGCAAGCAGAGAGATGTCATGACAAACGTTTAGTGATCATTTGAACACAACTGCATAAATTCAATGCACAAATTTTCATTATGCAGAACTCTTTAAGCGAGTCCATAACGTTTAGTGAACATCACTAAACAAATGTGTGTGTGCTGCCCAAACCAGCAAAAGGTAAAGATGCAAACACGTAGGACAAGTAGAAAATGTATCCGTATCTAAGCAGATTATTAGCCTGCTAGAACTGGTTTGGTTTTTGAGAGACTGGCCCACAACGCGGCTGTTTGATTGGTGAGTGCGCTGTGCTTAATCCATTCATTGGTATCATATCGGAGCCTAAGGTTTAAATCATTGCCTTTTAAACATATACAAATAATAGAACGTGTATGATGTATTATTATAGGTGATATAAGGGGCCGTTCACATATTGTGTCTTTTGCGCGCTCAAGTTCATTATTTCCAATGTAGGCGCGCAGAATGCGCGCTCATAATGGAAGCGACGTGGTCGCGACGCGCACGCGATGCGACGTGCTCGTTTTTTCCAGGCGTGTCCGCACCGCATCGAGTTAAAAACATCTCAACTTTTCAGAACGCCGCAAGCGCACCTCGGGGTTATGTGACAAGAACTAACCAATCAGCTTCATCATTTCCCGTAACAACGTTGATAGCTCGGCCAAGATGAAGGAACAGCTGATCATAGCTGTATATGGATTGGCATTTTGAAATAAATTTATTAGCAGAGCTACTGAAAGCGATTTTTAGTACTGCAAATCTATTTATCCTTTGCAGAAATTTCCGCGTCTTCATGGAGAGAGTGGGTCATGGTTGCTTAGCAACGCCAGTCGCCTCAGGAGCGCAACTGCCCGAGCGCTTTGGAAAGAAGGAGAAAGCGGCGCACCAAGCGTTTTCCACGCGTTTTTAGGTGAGATATGTGAACGGCCCCTTACTCTTGCAAAGCTCTGATTTCTGAGAGATGCACGGAGAGACAACAGCTGTGTTTGATTTGCCTCACATTATCACAGTATTCAGGCATTTACATGCTAATGTAATAGATAACATTTTCTGTTATTTATTTTTAAAGCCATTATCCGTGCCATTCCGAATAAGGAATTTGGCTTCAGGCACACCCCTAATTATTACATTATATATTAAAATGTTACATGCAACATAGATAAGGTCATAGAAAGTAACAGCTACACGCAATTTTGTAATCCTAAAATTCATGTTGTACTTGCAAATGTACGCATTATGGTAAATGCATGCTCGACTAGTCGATTGCTTCAGACAGCGCCGACTAGTGGTTGAAGTATTCGATCCCTCGACTAGTCTATGCAAGCCCTACTATGTGCTCATGTAAATTTACATTTAGCAGCTATATATTTTTTAGGTATATTTGGATTTTTGTAACTTTTAGCAGTTGATGACTCATCTAGCACTCAGAGTATAAAACATTCTGTCCAAAAAGAATTAGCAATAGCAGTAGCAAATTATGTTTCACAGCTGTTACATAAGCTAAAAGCTATTCTATATACATAAAATAGAAAGAACCCAACAGTATGTTCCATCTTGACTTGCTGTTTCAATAGGAAATAGTTAGCATAGGAAGTTAAACTGTACTTTTAAAGACATTTCATCAGGTCTTTAAATATAAAGTTCTCTCTCCTTTCTGTAAAATGTTTCTGGGGATATTTTTCTGTCCTTGTTTTTGGTATGGTAACTTTTCACCTTTCTCTACTGTAATCTTTATGTGAAGTAACAGTATCTAAGCATCCATCTTAGTTTTCTAGGATGCAAACTCTGAGAACCTGTCATTTTTACAAATTTATTTGATGTAATTCTTGTATTCTGTAAAAATAAGTTGTGGTTATGAGGGTGAAGTGAACCAAACTCTAAAGGATGAACTGACTGACACGTAAACTTACTTTGTCATTGCTTTTTTCCACTAACTCCATGCACTGCCAAATAAGGTGTTCGAAGACCAGCTACAAACACAAATGAGATGTTCCTTTAATGCTCGTGGAAGAAGACAGCCTCTCCAGCACTTAGAGGAAACTACTCTTTTGTCAAGAAAATAAGGTCTCTGGTTGTGTATGCATGTGTGGATCTGTGTGTACGTGTACATGTTTGCTGCTGCTGTTTAAATATGTCAGAACAGTGTAATTTAAATGCAGTTTGTTGGGGCCTGGGGCACATCTTGTTCTGTGTACCAGCCAGTGCTGTCACCACGTCCCTCCATGTAATCAACTCATCGGTCCAAAAGCTAAAGAAGAAAAACAAAACGAGTGAGACAGAGAGAAAGGAAGAGGCAGAAGAGGAGGATACACATGTAAGGTCACAGCTGCATGGGGTGTGTGAGGGGGATGAGCAGGCAGAGGGTTTGGTGACACACACAGAGCACAGGCTGTGGTGCAAGGACTCTGTCCTACCCTCTGGTTCTTTCCATTAGCCTCTTGAAGGTACAAGGCCTCCCTTTGGCCAAAGACCACCCTGTGTTTCAGGCTTCCCTCTGTAAAACACTATGCCCTTAGACAGTACTGCTTTGGAAGCAGTAATAGTTTCCGGTGGTAATACAATTGCACTTTGATATTAGTTTAGTTTGTCAGCTGCCATAAGGTCTGGCCCACTTTACTGCTTATTTTAGAATCACTGCACACTAAAGGTAGTGTGCGTCACATGAGTGAAAAGGTAGTGTGCGTCACATGAGTGAAATTTCTGCAAACTTTTGTAGGTAAAATAAGTCTATTGTCAGTAGTGCAGCGATGTATGAAGCACAGCTCACACTGAAGTTACTTTTAAACAAAGCAGCTTTTACACTGCACACTAAAGGTAGTGTCACATGAGTGAAATTTCAGCAAAATGTTGCAGGAAAAAAAGGCCTACTGTCAATAGCGTAGCAATGTATGAAGCACAGCTCACATAGAAGTCACTTTCAAACCATGCAGCTATCTTTTGGTCAATGTAGCATGTGACAAATTTAAACCAGTAGTGAAATCTGCATGAGGAAACATTTTGAAAATTCATTGAAAAAAGCCAAACCACGGTAAATATCACCGCTGTAAATGTGACAAGGACGAAATTGTTTAACCAATATGTAAAGTAAAATGTACTGTATATGTATTGTGAAATTATATGTAAAGTTAAATCAATTCGGCGGAACTTTCCAGCACATAAAATTCAAAAGCCAGTTCCTTTTGAGTTAGAATATTATGATTACAAAAATAGGAAATCTTTAGATCAGTACTACACCTCCCCAAAGCAGAGACTAAGAGATTGGCCTTGAGTGAAGCTTCTAGGCTGCCTACAACTCCACCCTTCCTCTTCAGCGAGATGTGTGAGACAGCGTTGTGTCACCCTCACACACACAAGTTGTGGTGGAACAAAAGGGCTGTGTGCAACAAGAAGGGGCCCTGCCTCAGAAGAGTCTGCTGGAGAATGAAACAAGAAGCAGCAAGCAGCGAAAAGAGAAGCGTAGGAGTTTTTTGAGGTGAGAGTTGATACCAATGTAAGATAGAATCACCTGAATAGGTCAAGGCCAACTGAATGGCTGAAGCAGGAAACACAGGGATTACAAAGGGTCTGAAAGAAGGACACCACTCTACTTTAAAACTTCACCTGAAAACAATGAATTCCAAGGAATTGTTCTCAGAAAAATGAAAATTCTATTATTATTTGATACTTTGCAATCTTACAATAAGTGTAAGATTAATGGATTCTGGTCTGTTCATCACACAAATCAAAGCCATTATTTACTGAACATTTCCAGAGTAGCTCTCAAATCAAACATGGCACCACTGATGTCAACAAAACAAGGGGTGCTCCGATCAACCAGGTTCCGATCACTATCTGCTGGTAACTGGCTCCTATTGATTCACTGTGATTGGTGATCTCTCAAAAACATTATAATTAAAAGTAAATATTATTAATTAATAAAACCCCTGGGTTAGAAATTAACATCAATCTAGCATTAAGCATTGTAGGCTCTTTCCTTATAAGCCTGTCTGTCTTAATAATAATTGTTGTGTAAGCCTCTATTTAAAAAATATTTTATGTTTTTTTTATTTTATTTAACTTTTTATTTGATCAATATACAGTAAAAAAATCATGTTATAAAAATGTTTTCACAATTTGAAATAACCATTTGTAGTTGAATATATTTTAAAATATAATGTATTCCTATACCCCAATCTTCATTGTCACATGATGCTTCAGAAGAAACCTAATTTTATTATCAATGTTGTACTGCTTAATATTTTTTTGAATCCGTGAAACAGTATCCCAGGATTCTTTGATGAATAGAAAGTTCAAGAAGTAAAAAATTGAAAGTACAAAAATCTTTAGTAACATTATTTTTGCTGTAAATTTTGATCAATTTAATGCATCTCTGCTGAACAAAAGTATTAATGTGTGGGAAAAAAATCTGATCAGAGCATGCCTATAGCATGATAAAAGGACGGCTTCAAAAGATGGTCTGTGATTGGTATTTCTTCCAGTAAAAAAAACTAAACAAAAAAAACTGATCAGAGCACCCTTACACAACACATGCAAAAAACATACCAAATGGAATCAAACAGCAATAGCATTAGCACTTTGTAATCATATAATTTTAGGATATTTTTAATATAGTGCTATTTCAAGGATTTATTTTATTAATTTTTTTTGGTCCTTTTTGAACCTTGTCAGAGTGGTCACAATAAACAGGAATTTCCTCTTATTTTGTGTTCCCCTGAAAAAAATAACAGTAGGAGTAGGAGTAAATAATGACAGAATTGTAATTTTTGGCTGTACTGTTTCTTTAAGAATACCAACAAAACATTTTAAAACACACAACATTTTTACACTTTTGTGAATAATTACCTGCCAGGGTCTATTTCTGTGTATCGGTACTAGGGCTCCACGATATTGGGAAAAAAATGACATTGCGATATTTTATTTTTCTGCGATATATATTGCGATATGAAATCTAATCAAATTTTTTCTTACAAACAAAAATGGGGTGGCACACTTACATTCTCATTTTAAATGATTTAAACATCGACACCATCGTGTCAAGTGATTATTATGCACGAGGGAGAGAGAGCAAGACAGCGCTCGTGTTGTTTGAAGACGGTGAGCGTGCGCCCGGGGCTCTCTCGCTCTCTCGCTCTCTCTTTCTCTCTCTCTCTCTCACGCTCTCTCTCTCTCTCTCTCTGGCGCTCTCTCTCTCTCTTGCTTTCTCTCTCTCACGCACGCCCTCTCTCTCACGCTCTCTCCCTCTCTGCCCTGTTAAACTGACAGGACTTAAAAACTATGATGGTTAAGCTGGGCAATTAATCCGCGAATCACATTCCTCAAGGGCCGGGGAGCAACTGGCCCGTACAGTTAATGAATAACGGATCAACTACGACAGCCTACATCGCGCATCCTGCGATGTGACTATCGTGGATTCGTACATCGCGATATCGATGCTTAAACGACACTTTGTGCAGCACTAATCGGTACTGTTGTCCAATTGGGATTTTCACTCCAAAATGGCGGTCCCAATACTGAAGCGCCACCTATCAGCTATTATCCAAAACGTTTTTCCTCTTGTGCTGCATCCAAGAGGCAACATTCTGGTCTCTCTCATGAAACCAACACAGAAGTTACTAAAACTGCAATTCATTGACTGGCCCCTGAGGCTGGCTCCAAAAGAGAGTAAGTCCCATAGACTCCCCATGTGGAAATGCCCAAATGTACAGCAGAAAAAAATATGTTTACAGCTTGGAACAAAAAGTGGTTTTGGTCTTTATGGCTAATTTTGCCCTTCATGACAACTGTGAGGGGGGTGGATTTGTTTTTATAATTCATCAGTTTCAATTATAGTAAGCCTTAATGTTCTGCATAATTAAGGGTATGGCCACTTGAGTGACAGGTAGATTGCCAATGTTGACACTGCCATCGAGCTAAGTGGGCGTGGTTTCAGCAACCACTTCCTGCCTCTTTACCCATCGATTATCCGGAAGTGATGCATGTCTGGTTTCACCTACTTTAGGCTTCAAAAAGTCTCTTCGGAAACCTACAGGTGACATCACGGACAATACGTCCACGTTTTTATACTATGGCTGCATCCCAGTGTGCAACGAGAGAGAGAGAGAAAAATCGGTTCACTCCGGTTTCTTTTCATGCATTTCTCTGTATTATTACTGTTCAGAAACCGGTTTGAGTGGTTCAAAAATGGTTAGCGTCATTTCATCATAGCATCAAAAAATATGAAGAGAGTCTTATACTAAATTGCATTTAGTCATAGCCAGCATTATCTTTTCTAGATTATGGCCAGACTAAAAAAAAAACCGGTCAAAGCTTTAAAGATATTAAAGCATTTTTCAAGATATTTTAAATGTTTGCTGCATGGATAAAAAAACGCTACTTGTATAAATTTGTGTTTTGAGAGGGGAAAAAAAAATATGTCGCATTTTATTATTACATTCAGAATAAATGTAGGCTAAAATACCGGAAAATCGAAATGTTTACAAACATTATAAACACAGGCTACTTCCCTCCAAAACAAATCCTCTTAACAGTAGCCTATTTAGTAGGGGGGTAACGGTACGCAAAAATCGCAGTTCGGTACGTACCTCGGTTTTAAAGTCACAGTTCGGTTCATTTTCGGTACAGTAAGGGAAAGAAATGCAAACATTAAACTGCAGGTTGTTTATTACTCTAAACTTTTTTTAACAATGTGTTTACACTTTTTTTAAACACTTTTTAATAAAATATTATATATAATAAAAAAAGAATAAGAAATCAAATACTGCTGCAAAGTTCTCCACTAAATAAAATACTCAAACCAATATCACATAATAAAATATAATGAAAAATATAAATAAATAAATAAATAACTATGATTACAGTGCAGCATTACCAATCCCAGCTTGTAGGCCTGCTCATATTTAAAAAAAAATATATAACTTTTCCAAAGTGTAAAGTGCAGCGACAACAGTTTCAGTTTTAAGACCTGCTCAGATTTTGTTATAGCGTTGGCCCGATCGGAATTAAGAGCAAAGGTCTGTTTAAATGCCGATGGGAGCTGCATTTGAATTACGGTCGTTTTTTTCCTAGTTGTAGTGATGTTCACACTCGCGTGATGCCTTTTGAAAACTTTAGAATCAGCTGCAGGGCGGGATTTGTGCTGAACGCGGAAACTTCCGCCACTTAATATGTTCGTGTGGAAACACGAAAATGTACCTATGTTCCGCACACAAAATATTGCATTCGGCCATTCGGTGCACACGTGCACCGTACCGAAAGCCCTGTACCGAAATGGTCCGGTACGAATACATGTACCGTTACACCCCTACTGTTTAGACTATATAAACTTCGAGACAAAAATAAATTTAAAGGTAAAGGAGGCCAACCTCTCTCTCGGCACAAATCCAAATTTTTCCATATTCGCGACATATTTGGATGCTAAAATATTTTTAAGTTTTACACTTAGCTCACATTATCTATGTAAATCATCATCCTTCACAAAGGCTATAACAGCACAGTGATGCTCTGGTCACGCTGAATGCAACAATGGACTATTTCAATTGAGCATTGTAACTTTTATATGTTTCTTTTGTATGTGTATTGTTTTGTTTTGATAATGAACAGGCTGCGATGTCAAGGAAGCAAAAATGTTGTGTGTGCACGCATGAGGTGCCAGTGTGATAACTGCATGGTTTTTCCAACTGTTATTCGTAATTATTCAAATACGAACACTGGTTGGTCATACAAGCAAGACATCATTCATCACTGTAAAGCTATATGCATGTGTTGTGAAGGATTTGCAGCGTGTTTCGTTATATGCATGTGTTGTGATGGATGTTTTTGAGGATTTGCAGCATTTGTGTTGTCAAACTGATGAAGATGTTTTATTTTATTTGCTGGTGTTTTTTCAATTTGCATGTTTTCTTAAATTGCAGCGCGTTGAGCCATCTTGGCCACCGTAGGATTCCCCGCGCTCGCCACATTGACAATAAGCTGCAGTCAAAGACTTTGCGCACCAAGACGCTTGGAGAGCGCAAATGATTCAGTAGAGTTTTTGCTTGTTTGTGCTTGTCACTTAATAAAAAGAATAAATAAGATAATTGTAAAAGCTGGTAAATATCTCAAATTATCACATATAGTTTTTACTTGAATTTGATTTTCTCCTAGTTTTTTCTCTGTTCATATACTGAAAGACATGAATTTTGCTTGCATATATATATTTTTTTGTATATACTGTATATGTATATACAACTGTATATGTATATGTTTTGTATATATACTGTTTTTTTTTTAAACAGTTAGCGAGTCTTATGTAGAACAGTGTTTGAACTGAAATGTGTTGGCCATTAGCCTACATGAATTGCATCAATGCAATGATAATTCACCACATTCACTCAGTAGTATACTTGCAGCAGGTGCACAATAACTTTTCGTACATGACATCACTGCTGGTGGGAGGGGCCCCATCTCGTTCTTTGCTTGGGGCTTTAAGATGTGCGGTATGCCACTGCCAATGTGCCTACATATACTACACTGTTACAGTATGTAGTTTTTTGGAGAGGAAAAAGTACACACTTTTGAGTGTGTAGTACAAAATTACGCGAACATTAGGACATACTTGGAGAGGAAAAAGTACACACTTTTGAGTGTGTAGTACAAAATTACGCGAACATTAGGACATACTATCACGTCATACAATTTTGTCTTTTATTGAGCGCTCTGTGGCGCTCCACCACAAATAAATCAATGTATGGGAAACCCTGGATAACATAAAACAAATACTTTTTTACAAGGTTAAATGTTGATTATTAGTAACTCAATACCTTTTATCTAAACCTATCTACTTAACCCACGGTCATGCACATCCACTATGTAGTTTTTTTAACACTTTTTATTCATGTTTGTAGTTCTCAACCGAATCATTCGTCAAAGCGCAATGGTTTGTGGGTAATATTAGCCATTGGAGTGTGCAAGGATCCACACTTCAAAAATCAATCTGAAATAGTAGACTACCCGACCTGACTTTTGGCATACTCTTTTCAACATACCATGCTTTGGGACACACTAATTTTAATCTCACAAATGGATAGTATGAACATTGGGATGCATGGTTGGTCTTCTATACTCTTTGGCTACGTTCACACTAGGGATGTGCATGGATAGTCGAACATTCGAATATTCGTTCTGCTCTAATTATTCGATAAATAAAAATGATATTCGAATTTCGCAAAAAAAAAAAAAAAAAAAGTTCACAATAAAACCTAATTTGGTCACTTTCTGTGATTCTCCACGGCATATTTGAAGGTGTATGCAAGCAAAAAATAATTAATGAATGATTAAGGGGCCATTCACATATCGCGCCTAATAAGGCGTGGAAAAGGCTATGCGCGCCGCTTTCTCCTTCTTTCCAAAGCGCTCGGGCAGAAGCGCTCCTGAGGCGACGCGTTCTCTCCATGAAGACGCGGAAATTTCAGCAAAGGATAAATGGATTTGCAGCACAAAAAAAATCGCTTTCAGTAGCTCTGCTACTAAATTTATTTCAAATTGGCAATCCATATACAGCTATGATCATCTGTTCCTTCATCTTGGCTGAGCTTTCAACGTTGTTACAGGAAAGGATGAAGCTGAATGTTTAGTTCTTGTCACATGACCTGCGGTGCGCTTGTGGCATTCTGAAAGTTGAGAACTCGATGCTGTGCGGACGCGCCTGGAAAAAACGGGACCGCGTCGCACCGCATGCGCACCGCGACCGCGTCGCTTCTATTATGAGCACGCCTACATTGGAAATAACGAACTTGAGCATGCAAAAGACGCGATATGTGAACGCCCCCTAAAAGAACTGCGGTCTTCTACAGTACTTCAAATATGCAGTGGAGAATTACAGAAAGTGATCCAAGAACATTGTTGCAGCATCTCTCAAGCAACGAATAAACACCGCTAACTTGGAGAATGCAGTGAAAACTCCTCTTCTCGCGTCTGCCCTAGACCCTCGGCACAAACATCTCAGGTTTCTCGATGAAAACATGAGAGAAGTAAGAAAAAAAACTTTTTTGAACATTATCAGAACATTTTCCTTGATGCGAGTGGTGCGGATGCAGTCGCCACGATGAAGAAGATGCAATGCCCACTCGTCGGAAAAGGCTGAGCCAGTTCTCCAGCGATGATTACAGAGAGTCCAGCCAAGACGAGTGGGAACAGTTCTTGCTGGAGCCATGTATTCCACCAGATGAGGATCCCATTCAGTGGTGAAACGAAAACACGAAGCGCTTCACAAAACGTATTCCCTTAGCACACCGTTATTTGTGAGTCCCGCCATTGTCTGTGTCGTCAGAGCACGTTTTCTACACGGCCGGCCTTATTGTTAACAGACTAAGGAGCCGACTTTCCCCCAATCATGTTTACATGCCCGTATTTCTTAACAAGAACATTTGAAACAATAGAAAAAAAAGCAAAAAAGATTTGCTGACAGTGTAAAAGTTAAGTGTAAGCTACATTCTGTACAATAGCTTAATTGCTGCAGGCTGCTTTATGTTTTTTCTTTGTTCACTTTTTTTTTTTTTTTTGCTTTTAATCTGTACTTTTGTTTGTTTTCACGCATTGTTAAAGGTTTTCAGCTACAAAACACAATGTGTAATGTTCAAGCTTATTGTAAGCTTGTTCAAAATGACGAAAACAAATGTTGCTGAAAAATAACGTCTGACTCATTAAACTTAATTTAAATAAACGAATATTTGAATATTAGTTTTTTGTGAGCTCAAATATTCGAATGTGATATTTGTGGAAAACGCCCATCCCTAGTTCACACTGCAGGGCTTAATGCTCAATTCCGATTTTTTGAAAAAATTCGATTTTTTTGCAAGGCCGTTCACATTACCAATTAAATGCGGATTTTTTGATCTCCTGTGTGAACGTGAAATGACCCAGAAGTGATCCGAATGCGCAAAAGAGTACTCAAACGTCCAACGACGTCACTCGTTGTTTGCGGAAGTAGCTAAACATGGATGTCAACAACAGTGTAGTCAACAGCGGAGCTCGTTTAGCAATATTAAAGTTATTTAAGCAGCATCGTCCGCCATGGTTGTTGTTTATCTTCTCATTCCCGCCTACTTCAACGCAGAATTATGACGTTTGTAGCGTATCGATGATGTACGGGTCGGATACATGTGACCTGGCCGTTCAGACGGAGGTTGAATTTCAAAAGATCGGATACTAATCGGATTTAAATAAAAAAAATCGGAATTGGGTCGTTTCAGCCTGCAGTGTGAACGTAGCCTTTGTCTCACCACACCCCTCTGATGCAAACTCTGCTGCTACTTCCCACAGCCCTACCCACCCTAAAACACACACAAACACAACAATCCTAATATGCTCATTCCTTTACCTCAAGTTCATTTATTTAAAAAAGAAAGGTCTGTCCTGCTGTATACATGCAGAAATGAAGTTTCTTCACATGATGCTTGGCTGAAATGTAGCCTTACTAAAGTGATGCAAACCTCAGAGTTTCAAGCCATTTAATGTCCATGAAGCAGATGAGCACCCAAGACAGGAAGGAAGAAGTTTCTCTCTTTCTGAAAGCCAGCTCATTTCTGCTGCAGAGCTGCACAGAGTGAGAAAAACAGCAAGAGAGAACTGGTGATGTCAACTTTAAGGGCACAAAGTCAAGATGCAATTCCCAAAGAACATACCTGAGTGGATAGTCTATACTTCCACTGGAAGAATTTGCTCGAGACAGATATATTTTTGCGCCTCATTATTAAGCTACAGTAAAAGGCCAATGCAAATGTCCTGCAAATGTCCTGCATGTCCTACATACATTTAGAGGGGGCTACAAGAAAACAAAGCTTCGCAACTAGCTTTCCAAATCACATAATTTTCACATTCTGAGCAATGGCATACTGTTTCCAACATCAATAGTCGCACACACATATGGAGACACACCCTCCCCACCCTGAGCACCCCACCCCCGCTCCCTCTTTTTCATTGCAGACAGTTTGGCAGAACTGCAGGGGTTGCTATGGGGATGGGATTCTTTCCCTGGTTAATGATTGTGCCGCAATGGTAGGGGGTCATTCTGTCACATCTCCTCTAATCTAGGGAGACATAGACAATTTCCTTACAGTCCCATACCACACACACAAGCAAAGCCCAGAGCCCCCATTCTTGCAAAACCTCACCTCTAACTTGTTTTACTTCCTTTAGATCTGGGAGCTAAACCACGTAACGCTGCATGTCCCCTTTAACCTCTCAGTCCCATTTTCCCTCCAGTCAGTACACTGGTGCCTCACTTCCTCTGCTCTCTCGGACAACCGAATCCTCCTCAGGCAGCTCTCAAAGTAAGAAAAGACCTTGATTGTATCTGAGGTACATTCGTTTCTTCTGCCCTCAGCAACATATATAAACTCTTAAAAAAACAAAGCACCACCAGAAATAGTCCAGCACATTCTCCATGCTATTGCTGAACGTAATCTCATTTTTATTTTAAATCAACATGAAATGAAAATTTGCCTTATTTAATTCAAGGGATTGCACCAATACCAATTCTTCCAAAATGAGTACGATACCAATACTTACATTTTTGGTACTTTTTTTGGTACAGATTACCGACATCTGTTTTTTCATTGCATTTGTAATAACACAAAAAATATATATATAATTAGAGAAAAGGAATGTGCAATTCTGAAGAAAAATGAAATATACGATACGACAGTGGCAATATTTGCACTGCAAAATATATGGGATATAAAATAGCTTGCAATATAAAAATGCAATATTCGATATGTGATACGATATTTCTGTTTCTAAAATCAATTTAAATTGAATTCAAATATATTTTAAAAATAATACAACCAACATACATATGTTTCAGAAAGAAAGCATCACAACACTTCTGAAAGTGAACAGCCATGTTTTACTGTTGCTTATTACACGGCTCTGTGGAATACTTGATTATGATTGGTTAATCGTGCCATTCAGTGGTATGTTATTCCCAGATAACAACTGCAAAATTGAATAACACACTGCTCATCCCGGTGCTATGAGTTATCTTGACTGATACTACTTATATGCTTAACAAATCACTCGACGATCATTGACTGTCTGGCGGCATCTTGTGACTGAAAACAATTAACCACCGCGCGTAACAATGGAAGACTTCAGCATTAATTTAGACATACATGGTAAAAACAAATCATTTTTGCCGCGCAATAAGAGGAATAATGTACATCCAGCCGGTTGTTATCTCAGAATAAACCCCTACAGGCTGATACAAGACCATGCCTGATCACCCTGTCAGGGTTTATTCTGCGATAACAACCGGCTGGATGTACATTATCCTTTACATAAAACAAATTCTATATTATTAAAGGGTTAGTTTAAAGGGTAACCCAAAAACTTTAATTAGCCCGTTTTACTCACCCTCAAGGCATCCTAGGTGTATATAACTTTTCTTTCAGACAAATCAGAGTTATATTAAAAATTGTTCTTGCTCTTCCAAGCTTTACAATGGCAGCAGGCAGGTTTTTTTCAGCAGTCCAAAAATAGTCAAATAAAGCACACCCATCTATAATAAAACTGTTAATAAACAACTCCTATAGCAAAGTTTCTGTAAGAAAAAAATAAAAATAAAAAAATCTGCAAGGTTTGCAACTTCAAGTTCTGTTGTAAAAAGTTCCAATCATTGTGCGCTGCAAACTGAAACGCTTATTTTCCAAGTACAGTTTGTGCAAATGGAACTGAAAGCATGTACAAGTCCTGTGAGTGCAAAGAATACGCTCCAAGAGATTTAGCTGGGTGAGGGAACAAAGATATGGAGGCAGTAAACCCAAGATAGATTAATAGATAAACATTAGGGGTGTAACGGTACGCAAAAATCACGGTTCGGTACGTACCTCGGTTTTAAAGTCACGGTTCAGTTCATTTTCGGTACAGTAAGGGAAAGAAATGCAAACATTAAACTGCAGGTTGTTTATTACTATACACTTTTTTTTATACTTTTTAATAAAATATATATAAAATAAAAAAAAGAATAAGAAATAAAATACTGCTGCAAAGTTCTCCACTAAATAAAATACTCTCAGTCTCAAACCAATAACAAAATATAAATAAATAACTATGATTACAGTGCAGCATTACCAATCCCAACTTTTAGGCCTGCTTCACCAGAACCGTGCCGTGCCGTGCCTGCTGCTGTAGGTGACAGGGAGACCGGCGACGGACCAGGCTCTTGTCTTTATGACAACAATATCAATACTTCATGTTGAGCATAAATATAAAGCCTACTGATAAAAGAAACCGTCAACAGTATTGATGGCAAAATAGACTATGTTTGACTGGTGCAATATTTGAAAATCGATAATTATTAATTTATTTTTTAAATTACATTTATATCTGAATTTATGTCAACCTATAGAATTTCAAACATCAAAGAATCATGAATTAATATGTATTTGTGTACAAAATGACATATAAACATATTTTCCTATTCTATTTTGCCTGGAAACGCTTTCAACACGCTTGCGTGTCGGGTGAAAAATAGGCGTCGGTTCTATTTCTAGTATACACGCGTTTTCCATGCGCGTCTCACGCAGGCAGTCTGCAAGCTCTAACCTGTTTACATGGGAGCCAAATTCAAAACGGACACGCCACGCAGCTGAGACGCTTGCGCCACGCATCCAGTGTGTCACCGGCCTTAGAATCAGCTGCAGGGCGGGATTTTCGCTGAACGCAGAGACTTCCGCCACTTAAGTGAAAGTGAAAGTGAGAGTGAAAGTGAAGTGACATTCAGCCAAGTATGGTTACCCATACTCAGAATTTGTGCTCTGCATTTAACCCATCCGAAATGCACACACACAGAGCAGTGAACACACACACACACACACTGTGAGCACACACCCGGAGCAGTGGGCAGCCATTTATGCTGCGGCGCCCGGGGAGCAGTTGGGGGTTCGATGCCTTGCTCAAGGGCACCTAAGTCGTGGTATTGAAGGTGGAGAGAGAACTGTACATGCACTCCCCCAACCCACAATTCCTGCCAGCCCGGGACTCGAACTCACAACCTTTCGATTGGGAGTCCAACTCTCTAACCATTAGGCCACAACTTCCCCCCTTTAATATGTTCGTTTGGAAACACGAAAATGTACTTATGTTCCGCGCACAAAATATTGCATTCCGTCATTCGGTACACACGTGCACCGTACCGAAAGCCCTGTACCGAAACGGTCCGGTACGAATACACGTACCGTTACACCCCTAATAAACATGTATCAGTGATCACGTCTGCGTGTTGGTAATGACATCCAACCAACTCTATTAATCAAATCAAAGTGATGGGTACTAACATTATAATTTAATATAAATCTGAGCAACCTAAAAGCTTGAAAATGCAGATTTATACAGAATGTCTCCATAATCAAGGACTGGCATAAATTTGGCAGAAACCAATCTTCTTCTTGCCTCGCATGAAAGGCAGGGTTAATTTCTGTAATAGAACCCAATCTTTAACTTAAGTTTTGTCCTTAGTTGATTAATATGGGTTTTAAAAGATAAGGAGTCATCAAGCATAAAACTGACATATTTATATTCTGTCACTATATCAATTATAGTACCCTGTGATATTTTGAGTGACACTTGATTTCCCACTTGTTTCTTTGATCTCGATAATAACATAGCTTTAGTTTTAGTCCCATTCAAAGTCAGTTTTAGGCCACAAAGCCTGTGTTGCACAACATCAAAAGCACTCCCCCAAAAGTAGAGGCCCCAAAACAGATTACTGAAGAACACCCCTCATAATCTGCAATGGTGCAAATGAATGGCCTTCCATTTGCACAAATTGTGTTCTACCCACTAAGTAGCTTTAGAACCAAACTTCAATGGTATCGAAAGCCTTGGACAGATCGATAAAAAGTGATACACAATAATGACCTTTATCAAGCACCTCAATAATCAGAGATGTATAAAGTACTAGAGACCCAGACTTGAGTAAAAGTACAAGTGCTCTATCAAAAAAATTACTTGAGTAGAAGTTGAAGTGCTCTTTAAGCACCACACTTAAGTAGAAGTACTAAAGTATTCAACATTTTTTGTACTTAAGTATTGCAAGTAGTCTATTTGAAAATTTACTACTCAAGTACTGAAAGTAAAAGTACAAGTATTGTGTTACAGGGCTCCAAACTGCGACTAAAACGGTCGCATTTGCTACCATAAATATTAAAATGCGAGTGAAGTTTTTGCTGAGGTCGCCACTGGCGACTAGGCCTATGTATTTACATGTTATCTCTTAAAAAATTGCATGTAATGCCTTTTTTCCTGATTGTTTTGCATTCACATCTTTTGTTATGTTCGCGAATTGAGAGAATACGCATCGAAGTTTTAGTGGGAAAAAGAGTTTTAAACAGTCCTCATTTGCCGCGCAGCAGCGCTGACACACACCTGATAAACGCGCGAGAGAGAGAAATGATGGAGACTTGAAGAGAAAGTGCAGAAAAACAGCGTCTATTTCGTTCATAACTTGAACAAACTACAACAGGTAAAGCTGTCATCTGTGTGGATATTGGCAATATCGTTAACAGTTCTCGTTTATAATCATAAGGCTTCTTCTTAACAAGATCTCAGTCCATGCTGTGTTCTGTTAATGCATTAACTTCATTATTTGAAGTGCACTTGCCGTCCAGTAATCGCAAAAAGCTTTGTGCTTTGTTACTTTTTAATTTACAAAGTATCAGCTTTAAAATTATTCCAAATTCATAACAAAATTCAAACAATAAATACAGTTTTGGTGCTCTTTAAGGGGCCGTTCATATATTGCGCCAAAAAACACGTAAATTTCAGCAAAGGATAAATGGATTTGCAGCACTAAAAATCGCTTGCAGTAGCTCGCTTGTCTACATGATTCAACTCCTCCTATAAAATTTAATTTTACTAATTAAGAAAAACAGACTGAAAGTGTGAAAGACATGCACTCTTAAAAATAAAGGAGCTTAAAAGGTTCTTCACAGAACAATTTTGGTTCCACAAAGAACCATTCAGTCAAAGGCTCTTTGAAGAACAATCTCTTTCTGACCTTTTCATAATCTGTTATTGTCTTCAAATGTTAAAGGTTCTTTATGAAACCATTTAGACAGGAAAAAAGGTTATTTTATGGTATCATGAAGCACCTTTATTTTTAAGAGAGTATGACAAAACTCTCATAGGACCCCAAACTATACTCAGGGGCCAAGTGATGCTTATGGTCCATGATATTGGTACAGATTTTGTGTAATAAACAACGCATGACTGTATATTTCAAGTTGGAAAAGACATTTAGCTCCCACTTTAAGTGAACCTTCATTCCCAGGTCATCTACAAGATGGATTAAAATGCTGATAAAGTCAAGAAAAGATGAGACAAACACGTCAGTATGATTAAAAAGTTAAAATGTAAAATAAATAATTTAAATAAAATGCATAAAACATGTTTATTCTGTGGCACCTAAAAAAATCATTTGGCACCTAAATTGCTCCTTACTCGATTTTTTTGTTTGGAGCCCTGGTGTTATGTAGTTATTAAAGAAAGTAGTCAAAAGTTTGAACCTATTGTTTTTACTATTTCAAATGATTAACCTAAAGGACAATCACAATTCCTTTGACTGTAACTTTTTGTAAACAAAAAAACAGATTAAAGGGTTAGTTCGCCCAAATTGCTAAATTATGTCATTAATAACTTACCCTCATGTTGTTTCAAACCCGTAAGACCTCTGTTTATTTTTGGAACACAGTTTAAGATATTTTAGATTTAGTCCGAGAGCTCTCAGTCCCTCCATTGTCCAGAAAGGTACGAAAAACATTATCAAAGTAGTCCATGTGACATCAGAGGGTCAGTTAGAATTTTTTGAAGCATGGAAAAAATACATTTTGGTCCAAAAAAAAAAAGAAAACAAAGACTTTATCCAGCATTGTCTTCTCTTCCGTGTCTTGTAAGACAGTTCAATACAAAGCAGTTTGTGATATCCGGTTCGCGAACGAATCATTCGATGTAACCGGATCTTTTTGAAACAGTTCACCACATCGAACTGAATCGTTTTAAACGGTTCGCGTCTCCAATAAGCATTAATCCACAAATGACTTAAGCTGTTAACTTGTTTAATGTGGCTGACACTCCCTCTGAGTTCAAACAAACAAATATCCCGGAGTAATTCATGCACTCAAACAGTACACTGACTGAACTGCTGTGAAGAGAGAACTGAAGATGAACACCGAGCCGAGCCAGATAACGAACAACAGACTGACTCGTTCACGAGTCAAGAACACTGATCTATATATATAACTTATATTATAGATCAGGGGTCAAGAACCGTTTCTGTCAGACGTGTCCGATTCGAGAACCGAGGAGCTGATGATACTGCGCATTTGTGATTCAGCGTGAAAGCAAACCGACACACAGAGCTTCTGAACCGAACGGATTCTTTTGGTGAGTGATTCTGAACTGATTCTGTGCTAATGTTATGAGCGCTGGTAAACCGAAAGCTTGCAGACAACGCCAATGACGCCATTACGTCGAGCGCAAAAGAACCGGTGAACTGTTTTCTTCAACTGGTTTATTCAATCGAACTGTCAGAAAGAACTACTGGTGATCCGAAAACCGATGCAACCAGTTCTTGACTCGTGAATGAGTCATTATCTGGCTCGGCTCGGTGTTCATCTCTCTCTTCACAGCAGTTCAGTCAGCACGCGCAGTCTTCGCTTCCGAATCGCTTGATTCGCTCAATGATGTGCCAGCTTCATCAAACCTGCGATCTACAGTTCTGTTTGTAATGGAATGATTCGTAACATTTTTATAATTGTAACGAGTAACGATGCAGCACATTAAAAAAATATCGGAGTAAAAGTATTAAACTCATCGAAAATATGTACTGAAGTAAAAGTGGAAGTAGGAGAAAAAAATAATACTCTAGTAAAGTACAGATACTGCCTTTTAGTACTTAAGTACAGTAGTGAAGTAGTTCTACTTCGTTACTATACATCTCTGTCAATAATATATACAATTATAACCCTAGTTGTAGCTGTGGTTGTACTTTGTTGTTTCCAAAAAACAGACAATATCATGTTCCGTATGATATGAATTCAACTGCTCACTAATAAGAGATTCAAAAACATTAGACAAAGTACAAAGTTCATATCGGAAAGGATCTCCTCCTTTTAACAATAGGACAACAAAGGCTGACTTCCATATATTTGGGAATTCATTTAAACTTGGTGAGAGACAATATGTCAAAGGGGCAGCAATGTAATCTGCAGCTAATAAAAAAAAGTGGTTCTGATTTGTCAGGACCAGCTGACTTATTTAGATCTAGTAGTTTGAAAGCTTTTTTATCTTATGAAATTAGAAAGCAGTTTATTAAAAAAGTTCAGCATCTACAGTAGTATATCGTCTGTCCTGTTTGTTTGATTAGTGATTTTTTCTTCCATTTTACGCTTTCATCTTTCATCTTTTTTTAAAGGGTAAAAGCAAATGGGTTTTGTTTGTCTGCATCTATGACTGGAAGACGTAGATGAGCTGCACGAGATCATCATTGGACTTGTCATTTGTAAATGCAACTGGACTAGATGGCCCATATTTGATCGAGATTTAATCTTTGGGCTTGTCACTTGTGGTCTGCAACACTGGATCGGTGACCTACATGAACCCTGGTCTGCTTTAAATTGCTGCTTTGAGGAGGTGAAATACAGCATGGTTAGAGTTTTCTTACTATTCTGTATTTGGGAAGAGTGTGGTTAAGTGGGCCATGGCCTGGAGGTTCCAGGCTGGATTTGTTTGGAATCTGACTTTAGGTGTACATTCGCTGTTCAAGTTCATCGATCTATAGTCCCTGCCTTTCCGTGGATCTAGAGGAGCAATGCAGTACTGAAGCTGGCAAATAATTTTGTACATTTTATTCACGCTGTCATATTCAAACAAGCTATGATACTAGCAAATACTCTTCTACCCTCTTTAGACAATTAGACCTTGGTATTTGCATATAACGGGAGGTATACCTGTGCTTAAATGACTGTGAGTTACCATCAAAATCTAAACCGATGTGTAGTGATTTATATGCATAACTCAACGAAGTTGTATCATTATGTTCCTCAATATGTTTATACATTGCCCTGTCTTTTTCAACATGTAGCATAAGGGGATTCTTTACCCAGATCAGCTTTGCGCAAAAGTATTACAATGATTTTTATGGTATTGTTCATTATGTACAACGGAAGTCTTTTTTTGCACCTGAAATAGAGTCAATATGTTTCCAGAATTTCTTAGGTTTGTTTAGATTACAAGTTGTTTCATTTAAAAAGTAATCAGATTTGACTTTCCTTGTCATCGTTGTACATCTGTTCCGTAATTGTCTAAAATAAAGCCAATCGGACTGAAGATTGGAATGTCTTGCTCTAGCCCAAGCAACATCACGCTCATGAAGCAAACTGGGGTTATCGTGACCCTTTACACAATATTTTTTGAAAGGCACATGTTTATTAATGATAGTGATAGGACAATTTCTAGAACAACAATAACAACAAACACAATGTCCGGAATCAACAAAATCTTCTCCCAGTCAAGCTAAGCAAGCTCATGAACAAAACCTTGTTCACTAAATCGTGACATACTCCACATTATAATTAAACAAGGTTTGGTCTTAGGTTATTTTGAATTTTTAACTATTGCAACAGCACAATGATCACTAATATCAAGTTCGTAAACAGATGCTGCTGAATATCTAAGGTGCATTAGTAAAAATTAGTTTGAGAAGTGATGATTTCTCTTTTTTAAGTTTATCCTGGTTGAAGTATTTACTAATTGCTAAATATTAAAAGCATCACAAAACAGTTAAACTTCAGCAGACAAAGACTGTAACCAGTTCCAATTTAGATCTCCAATTAATACTTTTTCCTTCAAATTTAACTTTAGAATATGTTAAAGATTAAAGAGATTCCTTTGTTGCTGATGAATTGTATAAACTTGTTAAATCATCTAAACCAACAACATGAATTTTAGACCCTATACCATCTAAGCTCCTAAAAGAGGTGCTTCCAGAAGTCATAGATCCTCTTCTGACTATTATTAATTCCTCATTGTCATTAGGATATGTCCCCAAAACCTTCAAACTGGCTGTTATTAAGCCTCTCATCAAAAAACCACAACTTGACCCCAAAGAACTAGTAAATTATAGACCAATCTCGAATCTCCCTTTTCTGTCCAAGATACTAGAAAAGTTGTATCCTCACAATTATATTCTTTCTTAGAGAAAAATGGCATATGTGAGGATTTCCAGTCAGGATTTAGACCGTATCACACTGAGACTGCTCTCCTTAGAGTTACAAATGACCTGCTCTTATCATCTGATCGTGGTTGTATCTCTCTTTTAGTTTTATTGGATCTTAGTGCTGCGTTTGACACAATTGACCACAACATTCTTTTGCATAGACTTGAACACTTTGTTGGCGTTAATGGAAGTGCATTAGCATGGTTTAAATCGTACTTATATGACTGCCATTAGTTCGTAGAAGTGAATGAAGATGTATCATATCGATCACAAGTGCAGTATGGAGTACCTCAAGGCTCAGTACTAGGGCCGCTACTCTTCACGCTTTATATGTTACCCTTGGGAGATATCATCAGGAAACATGGTGTTAGCTTTCACTGTTATGCTGATAATACTCAGCTCTATATTTCTTTGCGGCCCGGTGAAACACACCAATTTGAAAAACGAATGGAATGCATAGTTGATATAAAAAAACTGGATGACGAGTAATTTCTTACTGCTAAATTTTGAAAAAACAGAGGTGTTAATTATAGGCCCTTAAAACTCTGCATGTAATAACCTAGAACACTGTCTAAGACTTGATGGCTGCTCTGTCAATTCTTCGTCATCAGTTAGGAACCTAGGTGTGCAATTTGATCGCAATCTTTCCTTAGAAAGCCACGTTTCTAGCATTTGTAAAACTGCATTTTTCCATATCAAAAATATATCTAAATTACGGCCTATGCTCTCAATGTCAAATGCAGAAATGTTAATCCATGCATTTATGAGCTCAAGGTTAGATTATTGTAATGCTTTATTGGGTGGTTGTTCTGCATGCTTAGTAAACAAACTACAGCTAGTCCAAAATGCAGCAGCAAGAGTTCTTACTAGAACCAGGAAGTATGACCATATTAGCCCGGTCCTGTCAACACTGCACTGGCTCCCTATCAAACATCGTATAGATTTTAAAATATTGCTTATTGCTTATAAAGCCCTGAATGGTTTAGCACCTCAGTATTTGAATGAGCTCCTTTTACATTATAATCCTCTACGTCCGCTACGTTCTCAAAACTCAGGCAATTTGATAATACCTAGAATATCAAAATCAACTGCGGGCAGCAGATCCTTTTCCTATTTGGCGCCTAAACTTTATTATATATAAACTAACATTGTTCGGGAGGCAGACACACTCTTGCAGTTTAAATCTAGATTAAAGACCCATCTCTTTAACCTGGCTTACACATAACATACTAAGGTTGCACTTTATTATACAGTACGTGTACTAACATGTACTTATAGTGTATCTAAGAAAGTTCTGGTAACACAAGGTAACTACATGGGGTAAGGTTAGGTTTAGGGGTAGGTTCAGGGTTAGTATCTAGTTATTTCATAGTTATTGTAATTACCAAAACATAATTTAATATCCAAATCCGTTAAAGGATTTTTAGGCTGCATTAGTTAGGTAAACCGGAACCGGGAACACTTCCCATACCACCCGATGTACTTGCTACATCATTAGAAGAATGGCATCTACGCTAATATTAGTCTTTTTCTCTCTTATTCCGAGGTCACCGTAGCCACCAGATCCAGTCTGTATCCAGATCAGAGGGTCACTGCAGTCACCCGGATCCAGTACGTATCTAGACCAGATGGTGGATCAGCACCTAGAAAGGACCTCTACTGCCCTGAAAGACAGCGGAGACCAGGACAACTAGAGCCCCAGATACAGATCCCCTGTAAAGACCTCGTTTCAGATGACCATCAGGACAAGACCACAGGAAACAGATGATTCTTCTGCACAATCTGACTTTGCTGCAGCCTGGAATTGAACTACTGATTTCGTCTGGTCAGAGGAGAACTGGCCCCCCAACTGAGCCTGGTTTTTCCCAAGCTTTTTTTTCCATTCTGTCACCGATGGAGTTTCGATTCCTTGCGGCTGTCGCCTCTGGCTTGCTTAGTTGGGGTCACTTCATCTACAGCGATATCGTTGACTTGATTGCAAATAAATGCACAGACACTATTTAAACTGAACAGAGATGACATCACTGAATTCAATGATGAACTGCCTTTAACTGTCATTTTGCATTATTGACACACTGTTTTCCTAATGAATGTTCTTCAGTTGCTTTGACGCAATGTATTTTGTTTAAAGCGCTATGTAAATAAAGGTGACTTGACTTGACTTGACTGATGGAGGTCTCTAACAACCCTCAACAGTAAGAGCTAAAGTCTTTGAAAATACTACATCGACTGTCAGTAATTCAAATTGTTTAGATATTGATTAGATATAAACAGAGTTGCCGCTAGAATTTGGTGATGTCTGCCAAATTGGCATCGGACGACGTCTACAGTAAAACATAATGATGGACGATGACATAGGGGGGCATGGTGGGGTTATGGGTGTGCCTGAAGCGTGAAACAAATAACGCATTCTACCGAGCCACTAGCTAGCGGTAGCCTGTTGCCTAGATAAAGAATACCAATACTGATGTATTGGTTAGTTAAGTAAATGTTACGTTTTAGTATATAACAGTCTAATTGCAACAGTATATGATTCTACCATCTGCTTAACATCGTGATATCTGTCAGCCATCATCTATCGACCCAACCCTAATTGCCACATACCTATTTTTTATAGAAACCGCTAAATGACCCCTCTTTTTGGCCGATCAATTCCAAAAACATTATATCCCTCAATATTAATAGCATTATCTGTGATTGAACTTTTAAAACAGGTTTTAGAGATTACCAAAACATCAGTATTGGTATTCTTTATCCATATATGCACCGTGTCCATTTTAGGAAGTAAACTTCATACATTTAAATGAACGAAGACTAACCCAGTAGAATATGAGGCTGGTACATCTTGTGGACCTGGATTAAGAGTAACATTCCCAGAAATCAACAACAACATCACTGTAATAGTTTTGTGCAAAGCTGACCTGGGTAAAGAATCCCCTTATCCTACACGTTAAAAAAGACAGGGCAATGTATAAACATATTGAGGAACATAATGATACGACTTCCTCAAGTTGATATACATATAAATCAACACGCATAGGTTTAGATTTTCATGGTCTCTCACAGTCATTTAAGCATAGGTATACCTCCTGTCCTGTTATCAGTCCCTTTTGACAAATGCACGCAAATACCAAAGTCACCGATCCAGTGTAGCAGACCACAAATGATGAGCCCAAAGATTAAATCTCGATCAGATACGGGCCGTCAAGTCCAGCTGCATTTACAAGTGACAAGTCCAATGATGATCCCGTGCAGCTCATCAACATTTTCCAGCCATACATGCAGACAGACAAAACCCAATTCTTCTTTACAAATCCTCAGTCTGTGCTTGTAATTCGTAACCAGTCGCACATTTTATTGAGGATACACACGCTTTGACTACTTTTGGACTGTTGAAAAAAAAAAAACACCCGCCTACTGCCATTCTAACACTTGAAAGAGCAAAAGATCATTTTAAATATAACTCAGATTGGATTTGTCTGAAATAAGTCATATACACCAAGGATGCTTTGAGGGGGGGTAAAAAATTGCCGAATTTAAAGCCTGATGCAATGGATTGCTGCCTAGAGTCCGCTCTTGTGCTGAAACTCCAATTATGCCCTGCAGAAGAAAGGTAATGCACATCATTCCAGGAAATCCCTATGCTGTAGCTCAATAAACAGAAGACTGAACACACAACTTTGACAATATATGGTTATTTAAATTTCTTCAAGCCTTCTCTGGTATTTTCATTATAGTAAATAGTGTTGTCACGGTACCAAAATTTCAGTATTCGGTACCGATACCAGTGAAAATCCACGGTTCTCGGTACCAATTTCGGTACCAAAGCAAAACACAAAAATATGCTAATTAAAAAAAAAAACTTTTATCACTAAAAATAAAACCAATGCCATTCTTTATACTTACTTAAAATAGTTTTTAAAGTTCTTCTACAAGTAATACAATTATGAAAAACAGTAAACAAGTTTCACCCAAATTTAATTTGTCTTTTAATTTATGAAATTTAAACATTTTATTTTTTGGTAAATAAAGGGGATTTGCTATTAAAATTAAAACATGGAAGAAATATTGTGTGATTAAGTTTTAATTAACAGTAGTAGCAGTATCACATACATTTTACAAAATAATAGTAATATTTCTAGCACAATGCCTTTATGTAAAAATGAATTCGTAATGAATGCATATTTGTCATTTATCTGAACTTAAGACTGGTGGTGATGCTTAAGATGTTTTTGTTCATTGAGGGTTTCTGTAAAAAAAGAGTAATAGATCATAATAATTATTATTAAAAGATAATACTACTAATTCTACTACCATACTAACAACATACAATGCACTATGGATTGATGAGCTGCTGGGTTCATGAATATTAATCACGTTGTCTGCGTTCGGTCGAACTGATTTGCTGAAATCAAAACAGGGACGGTAAAAGATGAGCGCCAGCCAATGAAATTGACATTTGCGCATTAGCGCCGCCCACTACCGGAGAAACCGGCATATCTTCTGCTTGTTCGAAAATATTAATAATTCTAAATGAACTACATTATTTTGACAGGAGAAGACAACAAAGAATATAGTTTACATGTAGCATGTCGATTCAGCGTGGTAAGACTCTCGCTCTCTCTCTCTCTCTTTGCATGTGTGAGAAAGAGCTATCAGCAAAGCGACGGCGAGTCGTGCTCCTTCACACAGAGTTTACAGTTCGGCAAATACCATAGACAGTAAAAGAGGCAAATATTGGTGTACTGTGTGTCCATTGAGATGAATTGAAAAGTACAGATCGCTTGATGGAAAGAGAACTCTGAAGCCTCAGTCAGTGTTCAGCGAGTGAAAATATATCTGCGCCAATCTTATAATAGCCTCGAACACACACACACACACACTGGCGAGTAAAGAATCTAAGAATTTATTAGCCAGTGGCTAACAAGACATAATTTACTCGCCCTGAGTAAAATTTAATCACATATGCGAGTGATTTACTCGCAATGTAGAGGCTGTTTTGACAGTTTTCCGTGAATACCTTTAAATTGACACTGGTTTTACTCAAATGAAACGGTAAAATGCTTGTGAAGTGACTCAGAACAGTTCTGGTGATGTTGTTTGTCCTCATTATTGCAAGCATCATGCACTTCAGTCTATGTAGTAAACAAACCATTCATTCATTCACACAGAGACGCGCAGAACATGCAGGATGCAGATTTCAACCAACTTTTGCGGCTTAACATTTACAGATACTGGTCCATATGGAGATTTGATTTGATTAATTTATGCTAACTTTGACAAATTCCGTGACTGTCCATATTAAAATGTAAGTTTCATTTTCAGGACTGGATTTTGAGATTCCGTCTGCGTTTTCTGCTTCGCGGAAATCATAGCCCTGTATGCGTCAAGAACCGGGTTTGAACGGGACCTCGGTACCACCGGTACTTACAGAAACCTGGTACCGTGACATTTTCATTTTTTTAGTACCGACTTGGTACCGAAGTACCGGGTCTTTTGACAACACTAATAGTAAAGTACATTTATATTGCCATGTTAATCAACATAGCTTTTAGAGCTGTAGTCAAGTCCAGCTTTGTCGAGTCCAAGTCAAGTCCAAGACCAGGACTAATCGAGACCGAGTCAAGACTGAGTCCAAAGAGGTTCGAGTCAATGTCAAGTCCAAGTCCAAAAGTTTAGAGTCCAAGTCAAGACCGAGTCCAAATGAGAGGGAAAAAAAAGGATCCTCTTCAAGACCACATAGCCTACTTAACTACTGATAATATAGGTAATGCGAGATACTGCATATTTCCTATTCAAAGAAAATAATTTTACATTATTATTTGTAATGATCAAAAAGCATGTGCAAAGTAACAACTCTGTAGGACAGGGGTCTCCAAACAAGATCCTGGAGGCCCAATGCCCTGCAGAATTTAGCTCCAACTGGCCTTAACACACCTATCTGTAAGATTCTAGTGTGTCTAGTAAGAGCTTGATTAGCTGCTTCAAGTGTGTATAATTAGGGTTGGCGCTAAACTCTAAAGGACACTGGCCCTCTAGGACTGAATTTGGAGCTGTAGGGTCAAAAAAAATTTATGTACTTTATTTACATTTTATTTACTTTATAATGCTGCTGTTTGCTTACATTATGTCTGTGGTAAAAAATGTAAATGACTTATGCCTTGGCACAGCGCACACACACATGCAAAGCTCGGGATATGACAAATGCACACGGTTAAGGCTAGAAGGGATACTTTTGGCTCTACTGGGCATGCATGTTCCATTTACGTATTATATTTACATTCTAAGAGTGTGTCATTGACTGTTTTGTATCACACTGAACTTCTTTACATTATCAGGTTACTTTAACATGTTTGTTACTTTATCAGGATTTATTTGCAGTTGTACTCTGTTGTAATTTTGAAACACAATTGAAGACATGGTTGGTAATTGTTACTAGAGGTCGACTGATATATCGGTCGGCCGATATATGTAATATTTTAATATATCGGCATCGGCCGATATCCGTGTTTAGTAGCGCAGATTTAAAAGTCAGGCACGTCGGTGGGCAGCCCCGTGTTATTGGTGCGGTGGAAAGTGCTGCTGCCGCATGTGAAGCACCCCAAGCCAAAACTTTTGGAAGATTCAACAACAGTCCTGGGAGATAAAGAATTTCACTCTGTAAATGGGGTGGAGAAGTTGGCAGCTCTTACAAAAACTGCGACGTGATTGAGGGCTCCGTTACTCCGCCCCGCTCACAGACAGCAGCATGCTCGGAGAGACAGATGTCCTGGAGCTGCCCAGAACGGTGAATGACATATGTTCGGGAGCATGGTTTCATGCAGACAATAGCCAGGTTTCCATCCAACTCATTTGTATTTAGGGATGTCAATATTCGATAATTTCCATGATCAATCATCGTTTAAATTAACGATCAATTAATAACCTTAATACTGCAAAATGCGTCTGCAGCGGTATTATTATTAGGTGCAAAAGACACTTGGAAAAAAAGCTTTCTCACCCGAATTAAAGGGGTTTTAGTCTGAATAAAATGCTAGTAGCAGGACTGTAAAATGAATAGATGTGATTATGATCATTTGATAAAATGAAAAGAGCGCACCATATTTCATTACTGTAAAGGGTAACTTTAAGGCTATCTAGGTGTAGATGTAAATAAAACAATCTAACAGGTAGAAAATTTAATTAGAAACATCTAAACTTTTCAGAAGCAGCAAGTGCACCGCTGCTCATGCACATCCTTTCCCGTAACAAAATTGAAAGCTAAGCCAAGATAGAGAAACAGCTGATCATAGCTTTACAAGGATAGCCATTTTTAAATTAATTTATTAGCAGAGTTACTGCAAGGGATTTTTAGTGCTGGAAATCCATTTATTTTTTGCTGAAACTTCTGCATCTGCATGGAGAGCGGGTCATGGTTGCCTAGCAACAGCAGACTCCACTGGAGCGCAGGCGTAAAGCCACTGGAGTGCAGGCGTAAAGCGCAGGCTAAGGGGTGCTTTGGAAAAAAGGAGAAAGCGCGGTGCCTAGCGTTATCCATATTTGTTTTGAAGGAGAATTTTTGTTGTTGTTGTTGTTGTTTTTTTTGCTGGCCTCGGTCGAGACCAACGAGAACATTTGGCGAGTCCTATGACCAAGTCCAAGACAAGTCCAAGTCCAAGTGCAAACGCAACGAGTCCAAGACAAGTTCAAGTGCAAACGCAACGAGTCCGAGACAAGTCCCGAGACGATAGAAAAATGTCTTGAGTCCAAGACCGGACTCGAGTACTACAGCCCTAATAGCCTTTATCATGGTTTAGGATACTATGAAATAAAATGTTGATATGGTGAAATAAAATATTATTGAAAAGAAACTCTTTCAAAAGTAATGTTTTTCCATCTCTAAAATGATGCAACCAAACCCTCTTATTTTACATTTTTCATGATTCACCACTTTTCAGGATCCAATCAAAATCCTGTTTAACTTGGAAATATGTCACATTAAGGGTGTAAAAAGGGTTGTGAGCTCCTGCTTCAAAGCAGTGTTAAAAGTGGATGGCCAAAAACATAACCTTAAATTTGTCCACTTAGCTCACTAACTTAATACTGAGGGCCTTTCAGTACTGTGTGCTCAGTCAGTGAGCTAAAAATGGTGGATATTAGTATAAAATATAAACTTAACAGAAACCAAGATGACAAGAAACAGAACGGAATGAAGGGGCAGATGGTTATATTGAAGTCAATGGTCCTAAAATTGTCATTTTTCTTAGCTCAAGCTAGGCCTGGATTATTGCATTTAGTGAACTGTCATATCTACAGATGGCATAGAGGGCTGATTCATTTGTAATTTCCTTGAGAATATATACAATTTCCTTTACTCAAGAATATAAAAAGGCTTGAAACCCTTATAAAACCGCTCAGCATGGCAAATAATTTTGCTTCTTATTAATGCTGTTCAGAAGCATGTGATATGTTAAATGCTAAAAAGTACTAAAATGTGAACGCATCTGTTTGAAGCTTGTCAATTAAACCCAAATATACTTAGTTTTTAATACAAAAGTATGCATTAGGGTTGGGCGGATAGACAATGCCATCGTCCATTGCCGATAGCTGACAGACATCACTATGTTAAGCTAATCGTGATTCCTTTCCCCAATCCACTGCATCCAAGTTCAATGTTTTGAAAGGAAATGAAGTGTACTACAGAAACCTACGAGATGGGAGGACATTTGTTAAATTCTTCGGGCATACCCTACGATGTGGAAAACAGAAGATGAAATCACAGAATCCGGTCATAAAAACTGAATTCCCAATTTAACGCGGAATGTCACGGAATACACAACACGGAATTTCTGAAAGGTAAAAAAAATTCAATAAAATCACAAGGCTACTTTAAGAATAAAAAGCAATAAATTAAGCTGTCTTATGCATTCAAATAATTAGACATGCTAAAACATAATTTGGTAACAATAAAAAATATGGTGAGTAAAAATAAAACATTTCATAGGGTACTAAACGTAATGTTTGTTAGACTTTTATTACATTGATGCAAAAATTTATAAGTTTCATGGTTTTAATTAATTAAACATGCTTTTTGTTTAATAAACTTTCATTTAACTATTAAAAAGGAGTCGAGAAAAATTAAACTGGAAAATTAAACAGAATAGAGTAAAATTTTAACGGAAAAAAAAAGGAATTTGGAAAAAAAATAAAGCTGATGTCATAGGGCCCTTCATCGCCCAATCCTATATGCATACACTGGGAAAGGAGCAAATTTCGCCATTAGGCACACCTAATTGTTTTTCTGAACTAATTAGATAGAAATGAAATGTCTAATTAATCTAATTAGAAACTAATTACAAAGTGGCCAACAAGTTGCCCGGCCTGTTGTTTTACAGTCAGAGAAGAAATGGAGGATACAGCACAACAACAACAAAATATTGTTAACGCAACAACAATAAATGCCTGCATAGATTTAAATAACTGCAGTTTAAATAACTAAAAAGGCATATTTTATTGCTCAGAACTTCTGGAGAGAAATAGCGCAGACACTGGACAAGTATTTGGTTGTGCATGCTATCAAATGGAATAAGTTGAAAGAATAGATGTATATGCTCAACATTTCTTTAAAAAAAGTGACAGTGAGACCCGACTGGTCCCCTGCCAGGAGTAGTAATGAAGTTTGATTCCCAAAACTGTCAAATAAACAACAAGAAAAACTTCAGATCTACAGGTGTAATGTTGACCCCAGGGCCGTAGGGTGTAAGAATATAAAAGGATTTTACACCTGACTAGGTGTGAGAGTCTTTTATGACCTTGTATTAGTGGATCATAAAAGACAAGCTGGACTGTCCCACTTTTATCTGTGTTCACACACTGTATTCAGAATAAGGCCTAAACTGAAGGCGTCAGTGGCACAAGGTCCTATTACTAGCCTGTCTAACTTCATAATGTGGTTAAAATTCTTGAGAATAGAGTAAAAATAATGGGCTTTTAAGAGGGACAATGGTCAAAAACGCATGCTATGTTGAGGCATTACACCATATTGTTGACTTACCTCAAACATCTAATGAGGAAGTGTCCTACTTCCAGAGATCTATAAAGTACTAGAGACCCAGACTTGAGTAAAAATACAAGTGCTCTATCAAAAAAGTGACTTGAGTAGAAGTTGAAGTGCTCTTTAAGCACCACACTTAAGTAGAAGTACTAAAGTATTCAACATTTTTTGTACTTAAGTATTGCAAGTAGTCTATTTTAAAATTTACTACTCAAGTACTGAAAGTAAAAGTACAAGTATTGTGTTATGTAGTTATTAAAGAAAGTAGTCAAAAGTTTGAACATATTGTTTTTACTATTTCAAGCGATTAACCTAAAGGACAATCACAATTCCTTTGACTGTAACTTTTTGTAAACGAAAAACAGATTAAAGGGTTAGTTCGCCCAATTTGCAAAATTATGTCATTAATAACTTACCCTCATGTTGTTTCAAACCCGTAAGACCTCTGTTTATTTTTGGAACACAGTTTAAGATATTTTAGATTTAATGTTAGTCCGAGAGCTCTCAGTCCCTCCATTGAAGCTGTGTGTACGGTATTGTCCATGTCCAGAAAGGTAAGAAAAACATCATGTGAAATCAGAGGGTCAGTTAAAATTTTTTGAAGCATCGAAAATACATTTTGGTCCAAAAATAGCAAAAACTACGACTTTATTCAGCATTGTCATCTCTTCTGTGTCTATTGTAAGACAGTTCAAAACAAAGCAGTTTGTGATATCCGGTTCAACAACGAATCACTCAATGTAACCGGATCTTTTTGAAACAGTTCACCAAATCGAACTGAATCGTTTTAAACGGTTCGCGTCTCCAATACGCATTAATCCACAAATTACTTAAACTGTTAACTTGTTTAATGTGGCTGACACTCCCTAGGATTTAAAACAAACCAATATCCGGAGTAATTCATTTACTCAAACAGTACACTGACTGAACTGCTGTGAAGAGAGAACTGAAGATGAACACCGAGCCGAGCCAGATAACGAACAACAGACTGACTCATTCACGAGTCAAGAACCGTTTCTGTCAGACGTGTCCGATTCGATTCGTGCTAATGTTATGAGGTAAACCGAAGGCTTGCAGTCAACGCCAATGACACCATTATGTCGAGCGCAAAAGAACTGGTGAACCGTTTTCTTCAACCGGTTTATTGAATCGAACTGTCGGAAAGAACTACTGATGCAACCGGTTCTTGACTCGTGAACGAGTCATTATCTGGCTCGGCTCGGTGTTCATCTCTCTCTTCACAGCAGTTCAGTCAGCACGCGCAGCCTTCTTAATCACTTGATTCGCTCAATGATGTGCCAGCTTCATCAAACCTGCCATCTACAGTTCTGGCAGTGGTAATGTGGGTTTGTAAAGGAATGATTCATAACATTTTTATAATTGTAACGAGTAACGATGCAGCACATAAAAAAATATCGGAGTAAAGGTATTAAACTCATCGAAAATATGTACTGAAGTAAAAGTGGAAGTAGGAGAAAAAAATAATACTCTAGTAAAGTACAGATACCGCCTTTTAGTACTTAAGTACAGTAGTGAAGTAGTTCTACTTCGTTACTATACATCTCTGCCTACTTCAAATGATACAGAATCAAGCTTATACAAAACAGAACACTGACTAATTTGTGTTGCACATTTGGAGCTAAGCTTTAGGACAGGTTAAGAGTGTAACGCTAAAATGCAGTCAATAACACGAGAGGCGATTTAAGAAAGGGAGTGAGAGGAACTGCTAGGCGTGCACCACTGCCACCCTGCAAAAACACAACCACAGTCACACCCAGGGCCGACTGCACCCTTCTCCTAAAAATAACTGTGCTCAAGGACAGTAGCAGTCCCTAACGGTCTCAACTCCTAAAAACAGATGCACTTTACATCACCCCCCAGCTAGTTGGCTTGATTAGACTGCCAATGGATGCCTCAACCTATAACACCCTCCTGAAGCGATGTCACCCTGATAAAACCCAAAAGCTGAGACCTACAGTGGATAGCTGAGTGTTTAACCACTTTGATCAAAGTTTGTCCATAGATGTTAATGATTACCAGCTGTCTGGCACACCCAGAGCACTCTCTGTTCCTCCAATGATAATGCCTCAGTCCACTCACCTCCCTGACTCCGTCAATAACAACTCATGCAGGAGACTCTGCTCCCAAGAATGAGTTCAGGTGCAGAATAAGCCATATTAAAGGTAAAAGTGGTATAAAATTACATTAATTAGGTCTAATAGGTAGCTCTACAGAGGTAGAGTAGACTTAAAGATGCAACAGACCTCAGACACGTTAGACACCACATTGAATTTAATGTGAGTGAAATGATGTTGTATGGGGTATAAAGACGTTTCATCACCTAAACAATCAGTAAATTGTTTGAAAACAGTACAGTCCTTAGACTGCACTGTTTGTCTATCCCTTTCAGCCTTGTGTTCATTTCTTTCAAAAATTAAATATGGTGCTATAGCCGGATTAAGGTCTATATCTTAAAAATGCATCTTTGTAGGGATGGATCAAAATGCCAAGAAAATGCCAAACATATCTAATAAGCTGGATGCTAACAAATATTTTTTGCTAACATAATAAAATATTTAAAAAATATATTAAACAATTAATTTGAATTATTATTGATCCTTTGTAGCAATAGATCAATATATCAGGCAGGCCAATTAATTGCAATTGTCAATTAATAACTAAATAATAATTATTAATAACTATTTGGCTAATATTGAGATGATAGTATACAATATCCATTGTTAAACACATAAATGACAGATTATATATACAGGTACTTCTCAATAAATTAGAATGTCATGGAAAATAGGGCTGTGCAATTAATCGAAATCGTCATAAATTCACGATTTAAGCGTGCATGATTTTCCGCGGCCCTGACCTATCCGATCCAATCAGAATGCAATGCGCCAAGTGCGAGAACAGAACAGACTGGGCATATGCCTATGTAACTCCAGGTTCACACACTGTCTGTGATATGCCTTTTTTCTGAGCCCATGTTAACAAATCATAGCGTTCACACTCACGCGGTAAAAGGTTAGAAACAGAAACGTGTGAAAATAATTAATATCTACCACATGAGCATAGATAGAGTTGTGAGTGCACAGGACACAGTTTGAGTGAGAGGAGACATGTTTTAAGTGCGCGCACTCTCCAAGCGAAAGTAGCGTGTATCTGAGCACGCGTGTCTGGTTTTGTGACAAAGCAAAGGAGATCTGCATGTGAGCGGAGAGAGAATCACGCTCGAGCATTATTTTAATGTGGTTTCGTGTAGGGATGCACTGGTTGTCTGGCCATAAATCGGAACTGGACGGTTTTTGCTTAAAATACGCGATCGGCAATCGGACGCTTTTTGGTCTTTTTTCAGCCGATTTTTCCGGAAGTATGCCGGAATATTTTACCTTAAAATTACATCGACTTAATTTGATTTAAAAATCACCTGCTGTAGCACACTGAAAAAAAGTGTTTCATTCATCCAATAAAAATATTTTAGGGTAATGATTCATATCTATTTTTTTTTACTTGAGACAATAGTTATTTATTTTTCATTGGCTCAAGTAAAAAAAAATATGTGATCATTACCCTTATTTTTTTTTTTTAATTGGATGAATGAAACACTTTGCATCTTTGTTTTATTCGCACCAACGTAATTTGATTTTAACATTTTGGAATAATGTATTTATATAGCATACTTTTATTTAGTCTCACTGGTAAAGACCTTTTTTTTTTTTAAAACCAAATTTAAAAACTAAAATACTGAATGCTGATTAAGAAACCTTTTATTGAATGTGTGTTGATTGTGTGGTTTGGACTCTAGAACTATGCAGTTATTGCCTTTAATTTCACATGGTTACAGTTAATCTTAAGGCCAGTTCTATGTAGTTTCAACCCAATTCAAATACAAAAGTTAAATGCTGATGTCTGTGCCATCTGTGTTTGTATTAAATGTAGTCTAGTTGTTCAGATACTGCCGTTAATTTCAGATGGTTATTGTTTTCAATAGTCAAAAGCCAGTTTGGCCTATTAAATACCAAATAAACATCTTGTTTATGCACACTTTCCTTCTTTCTTGTTTGTTGCTTAAAGAAAAAAAAAATCGGAAATCGGAAATCGTTATCGGAATCGGACAGTTTGCTTGTAAACAAATCGGTATCGGAATCGGCCATGAAAAATCATGATCGTGCATCCCTACTTTCGTGTTACAATAACGCGCTCTCGCTGCTGCTTCTGCACCGCTTACACATACTGTATACGCACTGAAAAACGGAGTACGTGTGAACCTGTATAAATGTATAACAAATATATTTCAACACCTGAGGCACTTCTACAATGAGCTCCATGAACAATGCATGGCAAAAAAGAAAAAAAAGTCCCTGGACACAGGATTAATTTATTTATATTTTTGTGCCATATGTCTAGACATTTTGTTGTCATTTTTTGTTTGTTTGTGAAGATGCCGATTTCAATTTCCAGCAGGATTTGGCACCTGCCCACACTGCCAAAAGCACCAAAAGTTGGTTAATTGACCAAGGTGTTGGTGTGCTTGACTAGCCAGCAGACTCACCAGACCTGAACCCCATAGAGAATACCGGTATATGGGGTATTGTCAAGAGGAAAATGAGAAACAAGAGACCAAAAAATGCAGATGAGCTGAAGGCCACTGTCAGAGAAACCTGGTCTTCCATACCACCTCAGCAGTGCAGCATACTGATCACCTCCATGCCACGCCGAATTATAGCAAAAGGAGCCCCTACCAAGTATTGAGTACATGTACAGTTAATGAACATACTTTCCAGAAGACCGACAATTCACCAAAAAAAAAAAATTATTATTGGTCTTATGAAGTATTCTAATTTGTTGAGATAGTGAATTGGTGGGTTTTTGTTAAATGTGAGCCAAAATTAGGGGTGCACTGATATATATCGGCCAATGATTAATGCACATCTAGTCCATAAAGCCGGTTATCTAATCAGCTGTAAATACCATCAGGTGCGTGATTTCACATAGAGCAGCTGTTACAACACAGAGTCATTGTTAACTGACAAGCTGCGCAAATCAGTGGTGATAATGAACGTGAATTTGCATAGCTTGTCAGCCAAAATCACCACAATTAAAAGAACCAAAGACCTAAACTACCTCAGTCTGTTTGCATTGGATTTATTTAATACACGAGTTTCACAATTTGAGTTGAATTACTGAAATAAATAAACTTTTCCGCGACATTCTAATTTATTGAGAAGCACCTGTGTGTGTGTGTGTGTGTGTGTGTGTATATATATATATATATATATATATATATATATATATATATATATTCAAATACACACTTCTTCTGATTGGCCAATCACTGCATTCTGCTGTCAAATGTTTCTGAATAATGAGTGTTGTCTGGGCCTTTGTCGTACAACTGACAGTTCATTCTGTAAATCATTATGAAATACAACCAACTGACAAAACAAATTACAAAATATCCCCTTCAGATTGAAGACCCCTTTGCTATACGCTGTGTTCACAGTTCACACTGATCATCCTGTTAGGTCTTATTTTGTGACAGTGACAAGCTGACCATACATATACACATGCAGCTGTCTCTCGATATCAGTGTAACCCATTTAAAAGTTCTAGTACATACTTCTGTGCAGCAAAAACCAATACAGTTTCAAATACACTACAAATGTGACTCCCTTCTTCCTTGGCATCATGGGATGTTCATGACAGTTTTCAGTAGCCTCCAGTCCTTAACAAGCTTGTTAAACAGTGCACTGCCGACAACACATTGATATTTAGCCCTTAACAACTGAAAGATGGTTTAAAAAAAGTCAATAGCATACAGCATCACTGGGCAGCAACAACATAAGAGAATTTCTTCATCCGATGCAAATACAAGGCTGCTGTCCCTTTAAGAAAGCAGATAAGATGGTGTCTCTCCAGCTAGCTGCATTCGGCGCGCTTCCTTCCTGCCCTCGCCGCTTTAAAACAGCACTGCAGATAAGCGACGGCTCTGACAGATGTGCCACACACCGACTTTGTCACAAGTTGCACAAGTATTTCAAATGCACCAACGTTATCGTTAGGAGGCTTTCGGATAAGCACGGGCTCAGAACCGCAAGCACAGGAGTGAAGTAATCACCCAGCAGCTCAGATATTTATCGGCTCATTACGGTTAGCGGCGAGCAAACCGAAACCGGGTGACACTCTCATAGATGAGGAACTCAGGCGGAGTCCTACAGAATGGAAATCGGACAGCGACAGCCGTCAAAGGCAACCGGCTGCGCTGCCAAATGAGTCGATAGCGAACGATAAACGGACTTACTTTTTTGTTCCGAGTCTCCGTGTGCATCTCGGTATCTAAGCGGCGGTGAAGGGGTGGAGTGGAGGGGGGTCGATCGGATCGGGCGGGTGATATTTGAATAACAGTGAGCTCGATGGCAGTGTTTCCACCTCCGTATTAGAGGAGAAAGGTGCGCTCGTTGCCTCGGCGGATCACAGAAAACATATCCCCGGCGTCGAGAAATAAACCCTCTTTCCGTCGCCCCGGTCGTCTTTCAGTGTGTGTTTGTTGCCGTGTTTCAGGGTTGGGCTCGAGCTGTGAGTCTCTCCTCCGCCTCTCCCTGCTGCTGACCCCACCCTGCGTCCCCACCCCTTTACTGTGTCAATCACAGCCTGTGTGTGTGCGTGTGTGTGTGTGTGTGTGTGTGTGTGTGTGTGTGTGCAGCCCAAACCAGCAGCGGCGCCACCGCGATAATACACCTCAGAATCATTATCACCTAACCTGATGACGTCAAGATGCACCGGATGCTCAGAGCTGAACTATTGTGGTGTTTTTGCATGAGTTAGCGGTGATGCCCCATATGTGCATTCATTGTTTGCCTTGACTTTGGCTTGTAACTGAGAGTGGAAGGTTACTCAGCTATAGTTTGTAGAAAAAAATGCCCATAATGTAAGCTAAGGCATACAAAAACTTTATTAAGGGCCCCATGAGTGTTTTCTCTTTTTTTTCCTTTTTCTTTGTAGTCTAAAATGCAGAGCCTTTAATATAATTAGCTGCATAAACACAAGAGTCTTTAGCAAGAGTTTTCAAACTGGGGTCCAGAAGGCCACTAAAGGATCTTTGAAAAATAAACATAAGAAATGAACACTCACTGTACTTGATGTGGTTACAGTTTCATTCTGCATCTGTGGAAATGAGGAGATTAACAGTTATTATTAAATTAAACCTTAATCCTTAAAATAAAGTTAACCTAAAACCAAATAATAAAGATCACTTTTTTGAAAAATGTCATATAAATATTACACTAGTATCACAATATTAATAAGTCCCTTGCAAAAGGATCACTATTTGGGGGTTATTTGCATTAAAAAAATACATGATCATGCCCCTGCATTTTAAAATTGTGCATTGATTCATTATCCTCCTTTATATTTCCCCTCATGATTGAAAGTTATTGTACATAATTATCAATAATAATCGAGTATTAATGAATAATATTTATTTGGAGAGGACTGTAATGTCTTTTCCCTAGGTTTCAACTACATTTCCCATAATCCTTTCAAACTACACTTCCTATGATAACCAGAAGCCTCTGCACATGGGAAACATGAAGCTGTAAGGTACAAATCTGTTACATTAGATCGTTCAAAGAGTTTTTATAAAATTACTTACATTTTCACGAAATATGATGGCTAGATAATGGACAGGTTTCTATGGATTTTCTATATCATATATATATATTAGTGGTGGGCATAGATTATTTTTTTTAATCTAGATTAATCTCACTGTGATCTTGATTAATCTAGATTAAAATGGCTCATTCAAATTCTGCCGAAGGCATTCAGAATATGTGTGTTGCCCAAATAAAATTTACAAACAGTAAGTCTTTGAGAAGGGGTTTATCAAGCTAGGTGGTGCATTAGAAAAGGGGCTCATCTCTTGTTTCCAAAATGCATCACAAAGTGCTTGAAAAAGCTGTAAACTAATTCCACATTGCACAAGGTGCAAACAACCTTACGCCTGTTTCACACCAATGTTTAAGTTTTTTTCAAGTTTGTAGGTGTCAAGGTACAGAAACCAAATAATTAAATGTAAAATAGCACTAGTCTTCAATGTAAAAATGAAATATACAATCAAACCTTTTATTCAGACATAAAACATTTATTCAGACACCTTCAACATTTCTCACATTATTACAGTTTTGCTATATATATAAAAAATTATATCTGGTGTCTGAATAATTTTTGGTTTAACTGTTAAAACTACAAAGTAATTCAGTCAAGAGCAGTGAGTAATTTTCTTTCATTTTCTTGGATTAACATTACAGCAGCCAGTAGCTAAATTAGGCGCGGTCACTTTAAGAGACGATGAACGCATCCAATATAATACACATCCCATTTTTTTCTCTCAACTGTTTACTTTCACTTAAGAAATAACGTACAGTTTTTTCGAGCATAGTTTCGAAGGTGGATATTTTGACATATTTTGTATGTATTTGTCGGCACAAGAGCAAAAATAAGCAAATTCGATGTTCAAGTGTTTTGAGATGCCTTTCTCTGCGTGAGCCCTGAACACCAGAACACCGCGAGTACTAAATTGGGCTCTTTCACATCTTTTTGTTTGTTCAAACTGCGATTTGTATTTGTTCGTTCAGGTGCAGGAGGGACTTCGAGGAGAACTTCGCAGAAGAGAGCTCGGTTCAGTGTCGCTGTCCGTGAGACGCGACTCTCTCTCGTGCGCACCGAACACAACGTGCGAGTAACCCGCTACTCTGTTCAGCTTTTCCGTGTCTTGTGTTTGGATGCTTTAATGTTTAAATCGACAAGCGGTAAGGCTTAAAAACACGTGAAAAAGGTAAGCTTTCGTGTTGATGCGCAGCAGTGGCCCGTCAACTGTCCTGAGCATCTTTTTAGGCTGGCCTCAGCCAGTCGGTTATATAAAATATCAAGGTGAAAGTCATCATAGCTTGCTTAGTATAGACCCAGCTCCCAACCCAACTTTGAGAGTAGATTAACGGCGATATTTTTCTTATCGCCCGATAAGAGTCTCACGTTAACGCAGCAAATTAACACCGATAACGACCCACCACCACACACACACATATATATATATATATATATATATATATATATATATATATATATATATATATTTTTTTTTTTTAAGCCACTTAATATAGCCTGTATGAGTTTGGTGAGGTTGATGTGTTTTTCATTGTGAGAATTGGCATTCAACTATTAAAGTTTAAACTCAAAATAAATTGAACAACCTCCTCAGTTAAAAAAGTATATATTTCTATCATTCAAATTAGTCATGATACTATGTTGTGATACTGTACCGTATTAAATTACTGAGATTTGCTATTTGCATTTCAGTGAGATGCCTAACTTGTCTTTTGATTTAAACTACAGCTCCCATGATCCTTTTAGTCGAAGCGTTCTTCCTGCTGAAACAGGAAGTGTGGTCATATGTAAACATGAAGCGGTAATAGAGGATTGAAAGATGTTTTTAATGGTTTAATGTTTGATTTGGATCTGAAACTACTTGCATATTAAACTATGACCGCATTCTGGCACGGAAAGGCTTATTGCTTCAGTGGCATATGATAGGGTGATAGGGTAGTTTTCCAGAAAGAGGACAGTAGAGGGCGGGTACAGGGGCGGGGCTTCGCCGAACAGTACATGTAGCAAGGTTGTTGTTTTTTTTGTTTGCTTGCTCGCTTATTTAGTTTTTATAATTGAATATTATTATTTTTTGTTTTTATAATAAAAAATAGAAAAAGAATAGGGAATGCTAGTGTTAGATGGACATTTTTAAATATAATAAAACAAGAAAATAGAAAAATAATAAATAATGCCAGTGTTAGAAGGTCAAAATTTATAATAAATAAAATAAAAAATAAGTAAAAATAATAGAGAATGCTAGCCTTGGAGGATTTTTTCTTTATAAATAAAACAAGTAGTTAGAATAGAAATAGAATAGAGAGTGCAAATACTAGAGGGTCAAGTTTTTTATTAATTAATTTTAAAAAATCCGATACAATTAGAAGTAGCATTAGAATAGAGAGTGCTAGAGTTAGAGGGTCAAATGAAGATGAAAGAGATGTGTTTTCAGCCGTTTCTTGAAAATATAAATCCTTCATTTCACCAGGAGGAAACAGTTAATGTAAACGTCCATGAAAGTTTCATCATAGGAAGAATGCAAAATGTTTCAATAGAAGCACTTCAGTCAAACAGTATTTGCTGCTCAACAGATCCTGAGCTCATTGAAAAATATCTGATCTTGTAAGATGTGCTTCCTTTACACAGAGTGCATTTGATCGCGAAATCGAAAGTGAAAGTAAACAGCGCAAATGCTTATTCAAAAATATCAAAATTTTTTGATACGCCAAAATTATATACAATATTAGAATGTTTAAAGGAGTGGACACAAAAGTTGTGGGAGCAAAACACATGTTGCGGGAGCAGGCATCAATGGGCTAGACGAGATTCAGAGATGTGAATAATGAGCGTCTGCAGGCCATCCTGGATAAAATATCAGCACATGCAGAGCTGCTGTCCAGACCACAGTGTTTCTCAAGCAGTCAGCCACTTTCCCGTGGGGAGATGGATATTGAAAAGGCTTTTTTCAAAGCAGTGACCTCTACAGCTTCCTCACTGCCCTTTACCATAGAGTGTCAGAGAAAACAGTAATACTAAGTAGTTTTACCTTCAGGCAGTTTTCGTTCCTGTTTGAAACCTTGCTCTTTTCTATCCACAAGAGGAAGAGTGACCAGTCAGCCAGCAGGGGGCTACATCCACCAACGCAATGGACCATTTTATAAAGACTTTCCTGAAGACCACAAAAAAAAGAAATTGCTGATATTTCAGAGGCTTATCTCAACCAAAAATTTCACTGACACCCAGTGTAAATCACCAAGCCTTAAAACAGACCAAATCACAAACTCACACAGTCCATGATTCCAGCCCAAACAAAGACTGGGAACCAAGCCCTGTGTCTGCCACTGTCAACCAACCTCAGTCTCAAGAAAAACGCGTTATACCTATGAAAGTGACATTAAGCCAGTCCATTGGCACACTAAGTGCAGCTTCTGCCCAAGGCCACCGTGAGCCTGTTATTGTAAGTGGAAGGATGGAGGAAATTTCAGATGAAGAGATAGAGAACAAAGGAGAGGCTGAAGAAAGTATAGGGAATATTCCACGATTTATGATCTTCCAGAGAGGAGAGCCATCTAATGTAAGTGGATAACAGCAACATGACTGCTTTAGAAATGTTACAAAATGTCTATGAAAGAAATAACGCATTAGTATGATATCTGTATAATATAATATTATATAATATAGTACAATAAGTAAAAGTTGGTTTGTATCATATCATGTTGTCATATCATATAAAATATTCTTCAAATGTTTGGGGTCGATAAGCTTTTTAAACTAGTTTATTATTGCCATCAAAGCTCTTTTTTATAAAAAATAAAGGTAAATGGTAATATTATTACAGTCCTGTGATGGCAAAGCTGAGTTGTCAGCATCATTACTCCAGTCTCCAGTGTCACATGATCTGTCTAATATGCTGATTTGGTGCTCAAGAAACATTTCTTATTATCAGTATTGAAACAGTTGTGCTGCCTAATATTTTTCTTTGATGAACTGCATTTGTTTGAAATGGAAATCTTTTGTAACGGTGTAAGCCTTTACTGTCACTTTTAATCAATTGATAGCATCCTTATAAAATAAAATGTATTAATTTGTTTAAAAAATATATCGTATTGACACCAATTAATATATTTCTAAACATATATTCTAGACAAACACATTTCTCTCTCCCTCTTGTGTGTGTATGAGTGTGTAAAGAACATGAGTCCACTGGCATCACTGGCTCAGCTGGTTTCTCTCTTTTCAAGGTTTTAGAAAGACGACAAACAGCCCATTCTGTATCGTTTGCTGAGCGGCCCACTCAAGGGCCAAGCTTTCATTACATTCTCTGGCAGGAGAAAGACATTACAAAAGTTGTGCATTATTATCTCCCATAACAAGCCAGCATATAGGGCATTAAATTCAATTTGCCGGGCCGCAGGACATTACACCATTTCTACAGTTTAAAGTGAATAGCACATCAAAACAACAGATCTCTACACACCACAAGCATTTAGTCATCGGTTGTCATGATCTTTCAGTGCTATATCTTCTAATGTTTTTATGTACAGTCAAACATGCATCATTCAAGCCCTTTCTGCTCCATGCGCATTGCTTCTCTGTTTTCTCCGACATAAAGTGGGACTAGAACTACATATGACATGGTTATTTTAAGTTGCAGAAACACAATGAGCAGCAAAACAGATTTTTTGCTAAAACGAGAATGCAGCAAACAGACATATATGACTTTTTCTTTTACAAAGTAGTGCTGCTGCCTAAAAAGTAATTTTTAACTATTCTCAAAAAAAGAACGAAACATCCTGCAATGAGAAACCTGCCTAGCTGTATTTGATAGGCTCTCTTTAAACTACCTTGTAAATAATATTGTAAATGATTAGTTTCATATACTAATTATTTTGAAATAAAATCTCATTGAGAATTTCTGAAAGAGTTCCATAAACAAGCATTTCAAGAGAATTATAATTCTTCTATTCACCACCAGATGTCACCATTTCTCCATTACTGCATTACTGAATACAAGATGTCAAAACGGCTTGGTAGATGTCATGTCCTGAGCCATGAATGTACAGTGTGTGTATATATATATATATATATATATATATATATATATATATATATATATATTATTATTATTATTATTATTATTTCATTATTGTTCTTAAAGACATTCCAGGATGATTTTACAGTCGTGGCCAAAAGTTTTGAGAATTACATAAATATTAGTTTTCAAAAAGTTTGCTGCTAAACTGCTTTTATATCTTTGTTTCAGTTGTTTCTGTGATGTACTGAAATATAATTACAAGCACTTTATACGTTTCAAAGGCTTTTATCGACAATTACATGACATTTATGCAAAGAGCCAGTATTTGCAGTGTTGGCCCTTCTTTTTCAGGACCTCTGCAATTCGACTGGGCATGCTCTCAATCAACTTCTGGGCCAATTCCTGACTGATAGCAAACCATTCTTTCAGAATCACTTCTTGGAGTTTGTCAGAATTAGTGGGTTTTTGTTTGTTCACCCGCCTCTTGAGGATTGACCACAAGTTCTCAATGGGATTAAGATCTGGGGAGTTTCCAGGCCATGGACCCAAAATTTCAACATTCTGGTCCCCGAGCCACTTAGTTATCACTTTTGCCTTATGGCACGGTGCTCCATCGTGCTGGAAAATGCATTGTTCTTCACCAAACTGTTGTTGGATTGTTGGAAGAAGTTGCTGTTGGAGGGTGTTTTGGTACCATTCTTTATTCATGGCTGTGTTTTTGGGCAGAATTGTGAGTGAGCCCACTCCCTTGGATGAGAAGCAACCCCACACATGAATGGTGTCAGGATGCTTTACTGTTGGCATGACACAGGACTGATGGTAGCGCTCACCTTTTCTTCTCCGGACAAGCCTTTTTCCAGATTCCCCAAACAATCGGAAAGGGGCTTCATTGGAGAATATGACTTTGCCCCAGTCCTCAGCAGTCCATTCACTATACTTTCTGCAGAAGATCAATCTGTCCCTGATGTTTTTTTTTGGAGAGAAGTGGCTTCTTTGCTGCCCTTCTTGACACCAGGCCGTCTTCCAAAAGTCTTGGCCTCACTGTGCGTGCAGATGCGCTCACACCTGCCTGCTGCCATTCCTGAGCAAGCTCTGCACTGGTGGCACTCCGATCCCGCAGCTGAATCCTCTTTAGGAGACGATCCTGGCGCTTGCTGGACTTTCTTGGATGCCCTGAAGCCTTCTTTACAAGAATTGAACCTCTTTCCTTGAAGTTCTTGATGATCCTATAAATTGTTGATTTAGGTGCAATCTTAGTAGCCACAATATCCTTGCCTGTGAAGCCATTTTTATGCAACGCAATGATGGCTGCACGCGTTTCTTTGCAGGTCACCATGGTTAACAATGGAAGAACAATGATTTCAAGCATCACCCTCCTTTTAACATGTCAAGTCTGCCATTCTAACCCAATCAGCCTGAGCCTGACATAATGATCTCCAGCCTTGTGCTCGTCAACATTCTCACCTGAGTGAACAAGACGATTACTGAAATGATCTCAGCAGGTCCTTTAATGACAGCAATGAAATGCAGTGGAAAGGTTTTTTTGGGATTAAGTTAATTTTCATGGCAAAGAAGGACTATGCAATTCATCTGATCACTCTTCATAACATTCTGGAGTATATGCAATTATTATTATAAAAACTTAAGCAGCAACTTTTCCAATTTCCAATATTTATGTAATTCTCAAAACTTTTGGCCATGACTGTACAATCGCCAGCAGCAGTACAGCAACACTGTAAACTAGCTCTGCAGTTTGCTTGTCTGTAAGTTTAACCTCTGCTTTTCTGATATATAAACAAGGTTGTGCTCAAAGTCAATGAACCCTATGTGTACAAGACCCACCAATTACATTTCAGTGTGATGTCTTTCCCACATAGTTACACATTAAAATGAAGTTAAAATCAATGCAGTCGAGTTTCAGCTGGAGTGCTTCAAGTGCCTTCACTGTAAATCATTTGTTAAAATGATAAGGTCACCTCAACATAAACAAGTTACACACAACATATTGTTTTGAATGTGGTTGCCTGCACAGAATGTCTACAAGGACATTTTGGGGTTTTTAGTGAATCAAAATGTACCCATTTGTTGTGTGTACAAATGCTTGAGTAGCAGGGGCCACCATTCAATCATGAGCTCAGCCCACCCTAATGAAAATCACTGTCAGCACCCACATTCATAAAAAAAAATCCCCAAATTCCATTCAACATTCAGTTCTTTATTTTGTATCATGATGAACATAAGCAGAAAAAAAATAATGAACTTTCATGCTATGTGACATGCATTCATTATGAATGCAGTATATTATTTAAGATTTTATTACTAGCTATTACTTTGAAAAAAAAAATGTAATTATTTTCTTTTCAAAATTGGTAGTAAAATTCACAATTACAAAAAAATGTCAGTAACACTATATTAAACGTGATTTTTTTTATGTAGTATTTTCTTGTAAAACACTTTTTTACAACTTTTCTTTTGTCTTTTTTTTACTTTTCTTAGTGTACAATTGACATTTGTCATTTGAAAAATGAATTTTACATAATGCTGGACCATTTAAAACTAACATCTGGAAAAAAACAATGGTGACAATTTACAGGATCCAAGATTTATAATTTCCTTAACACACATTTAATTTGAACTAAAAGTTTTAACCAAAAGAGCTAAAAGATTTAAAATGATTACACATTACTTTGTATATTTTAAATGCCACGGAAATGTGATCATTCTTGTGTGAGCTAAACTTGTTTCTTTTGTAAAAGCCTTCCCGTTAACACTGAAAAATTTATAAAATATTAATTGAAAAATATTTTTCTGTTACATATTTTCTCACTATTAAATTGCCTGCTTCTTAGCTTTAGGGATTGTATTATTTATTTACTATTTTCAAATGCATTTATTTTTCTCACTCACCCGCAGGCTTCTAATGGGTCCCCAGACCTCAGTTAAAAACTGCTGGAGCCCAGCATACTTTTCTTGGAACTCACAGCTACAAAGTATTCCAGAAGTCTCTGTCCTCTTTATCGAAACACACCCTTCTACATTTTTTCTATAAAATATACAGATGCTTGGATAATTAACCAGATCATTGCATATTTATGATGGTGCTTCCCAGGTAGAGAGGAAGAAGTGTTTTTAGCTGCTAGCCTTTCTGAGATGTTTACTGTGTCTGCAGAGTAAAACTAAAATAGAAGAGCTTTATGAAAAGAATTTGGGGCCAAAGACTAATAAACAACTCAAATCTTTATTCAGAAAGTGAATATGATCATTTAGTGTTTAAACTGAGTGCATATAAATTCAATAACAAATTAAAGATTACAGTAATTAACAAATTAAAACAATGTTAATAAAACAGTCATAAAAACTTATTACATTGCAAAATACTATGTGTGAATACAAAAACAGTTCAAAATTTTAAGTGCACTTAACAAGTTTAACATTATGACAGAGCAGATGAAAAGTCAATGTCAAATATTAGCTTTGCATATTTATTCTGTCGATCTATAGTGAAAGCTATTTTGATGTTTAGTTTGAATTTTTGAACAGCAATGTCTGTTGACAAAAGAAACCAAAAGCACCTCATATTCTATTCAATCAAACACATTTGCTCTTTCTCTGGCAGTGTATCCATTCCTCTTGCACCTTAATTCAACATCTCGCTTAATATATGAAAGAGTCTTTCAACAGTCCAGGTGTTTTTAGAAAAAAATGGTACAGAACGACTAATGCAAATCCTCAAACGTAGCCTGTGACGTCATACCCAGCTGCTGTGTTCTGCCGAGCCGATTTCCTGGAATCCTGAGCTGGCATGTTGGAGTGGGTACTAATGCTTATATGGCTGTTAAGGGTCTGGTTCTTGTTGGCAAGGTTGGGGCTTGTGGTTGAATGTAGCGTGGTTGGATGGTAGGACATCAAATGGGACGGTCCACGCAGTCCGGTGCGGTCAGGGTAGGGGTAATGTCTTCTGGTTCCCCTGCTACCGTCCAAATCATCACAACATGATGCACTCAAGAGCCCTCCACCTAGCATGGACGATAGTGAGCAAGCCAAGCCCACATATAGGCAGTCACCTATCTCAAACTTTAGACTGGGCGGCATGTTCTGCATGTTGAAGGTCTGCACCACCTCATGGGTATTCCAAGACACGGGGATCAATGACAAGAGCCCTGCCAGGAGGAAAAGGAAACCACCTACCCCAGCCACCTTGCTCTTGACTGAAGAGCCATCTATGCAGACAGTGCACTGCATGCCGACAGTGGATACCGCGCAGGCCATGACAGAAATGATGGAGGAGATGACCATCATGGCTCTGGCTGCTTGTAGATCAGTGGTGAGCCCCAGAAGCGTGTTGTAGGTCTCACACTGGAAGACTCCAGTGCTCTGGTAGACACACTCCATCCACAGACCTTTCATGCTCTCTACCGCCGTCACGATGTTGGAACCGACGTGTGCGGACCTTGCCCAATATGGCAGAAGAGTGGCTACAAAGGTCCCGAGCATGCCAAAGAGGCCAAAAAAGAAACCCATCAACTCCAGCGCTGCTATCGCCATGTCGCCCACTGGATGAATGTGTTCTCCAAGATAAAAATAAAAACCTTCCGGTTGATTACTGTAAGGGAAAATAATCAACACGTTAACTAAATAAATCTATTTTTTTGTCTCAGCTGAAGCAGTCCGTTTATGAAAAAAAGTGTGCTAAATTATATTCAAAGTATATAAAAAAAAAAAAAAAACTCGCTTTGGTACATTTCTCGAATCATCCTTGAGATTTGCAAAACAGTAAGTGCATTTCTCAAAACAACTCGTACAAATAGCAAAACACCATGGATTACCTGCAAAAGCCAGTCTCCTGCTCAAAATCCTTAGTTCATCTCTCAAAAATAAATATCTGTGTCAATGAACATGTCAGTGCCATCAGAATGACAAGTCCTTGTGTCATAGTTTACGAATAAGACAGTCAAATTGC